>NC_055990.1:21809973-22110390 GCF_018446385.1 Zingiber officinale
TGACGCTGAGGATAAGTTTTTACCTCCGAACGCTCGGGCGCCCGGATCCATCCCGAGCGCTCATACCCCAATTTTCCAGCAGCTTCCTTCCTACAAGAAAACGTTAGTCCGGAGGCAAATATATAATACATATATCCTGCAAAACAAAGTGTTAGCACAGTTCAAGTTTAACTTGTAGAGTATTAATTAGATTCCGTCTCTCTGAGACCGGAATCTAGTCAAGATCTCGACTTAGAGTTCTGAAATGGTTATAAGTCGGATCGGCGTCTAAGTTCCCTTCCCGGGAACGCGGCCTCACAGTCACTCCCCTCCAGTGACTTACCTTCACTTACCTGTCAAACGTCCAGTTAGCCCTTCAACCCGTCTGGACTTCGTGTCAACTACCTGGTCAGCTCGTCGACCTAGCTGAGCTTCCCTACAACACTGAGTTAGCACAGTATTAACAGATATCAAGTATAACCTAGGGTTGCCTAGCTTCACTCACTAGGACTTCCATTGCTTGGCTTCACTCACCAGGACTTCCTCCACCTAGCTTCACTCACTAGGGTCTGGCTTCACTCACCAGGACTTCCTCCACCTAGCTTCACTCATTAGGGCCCGGGTTTACTTACCGGGACTTCCACCACCTAACTTCACTCACTAGGGCCCAGTTTCACTCATCGGGACTTCCGCCACCTAGCTTCACTCACTAGGGCCCGCCTTCACTCACCGGGACTTCCACCGCCTAGCTTCACTCACTAAGGCCCGATTTCACTCACCGGGACTTCCACTTTGCCTAACCTTTGGTTAGTACTTACCTTTGCTAGTCATCTGTTCCTGACTAAACTTCTCTCTCCCAAACATCAGGTCCTGTTTGGGTCAACCCTTGGTCATATTGTCAAACATCAAAACCCTAGAGGTCGATTACACCAACAGGTAGGTTTTCTCTAAGTGGGTTGATATCCACCATAGATAAGAATAACCTTGACTTTGGCGAATAAGTCATTCTTAGCTATAGCAGTAGATAACATATTTATCGATTGCATATCACTTATATGCAACTATCACATTATGATAGTAACTAATTGATCTTCACATAAATATCGGTTGTTAGCACATTAACAAGTATACATCAAATGCACATCACCCAATTTCACCTCTATCCACATTGATCATGGCTTTGGCACAACAAATCAATGCTTCAAGTTTAAAACCAACCCGTTAATCATGCGATTGCATCTCTATGGTTTGAACATATTTAATTTCAAGTTGAACTTGACTTTGACAAATAACTCAAATAAGAACTTAAACTCTAGTTCTTACCATATTAACAGAAGGTGTAGATTTTAATATTGAGTAAGGTATTTAGGTCTCATCTACATCATGTAAAATTCTATTTACATGACATTACATGTATGACATAAATGATGACATGACACGTCGCACGCATGACATAGAATGACACATCATACATATGATAAGATCTAATCACATCACACACATGACAAAATCTAATCATATCCTAATTAATACATCTACATGACATACAATATGGTATGTTCACGACATAAATTTACATATGTTATAATTCTATTTTAGAAATAGAAATATGTTATAAATATGATTTTTAATAAATAAAGATTTATCTAATCAAATTAGTAAATCAATTTTAAAATTTAATTAACGTATCTCATCTAAAATAATTCTATCAATCAAAATCTTTAATTATTTTGAAAATAAATTTCCAAATTAATTTCCTAACCATTTAAGAAATAAATAATTAATATTTCTTAATTTATTATAGAATAATTCAAATATTGATTTTGTTATGATTTTTCAAATCTTTCCAAATTTGATATTTCTCACAATTTAGGAAACTTTCCAAAAATAAAATATTTTTAAAAATAAAAAAATTAAAAAAATATTAATTCTATAATTTAATTTAGAATATCTCAAATCTAGATTTTTTTTTATGATTTTTAAATCTTTCCAAACTTGATATTTCCTAATAATTTAGGAAACTTTCCAAAAATAGAATATTTTAATAAATCCAAAAATTCCAGGAAATATTAATTCTATAATTTAATTTAGAATATCTCAGATCTGATTTTTTTTTAAATTTCAGAATCTTTCTATATTTGTTATTACCTAACAAATTAGGAAAATTTTTCAAAATAGAATATTTCTTAAAATTTCAGAAAATTTCAGAAATGATAATTTCTAAATTAACATAATATTTATAAATTTAATTTTCTGAAATTATATAAGAAACTTTCTAAAAATGAAATTTTCTAATAATTTAGGAAACTTTTCAAAAATAGAAAAATCTTAATAATTCTAGAAAAAATTCAAAATTAATTACAACATAAATTACGAATCGAAAAATAATTTTACGATCATGTCGAAGTACGATCAGGCTCTAATACCACTGTAGATATATGCCCGATGCAGTGTGTGCTAAAACATGTTTCGTAAACATGCGTAGCGGAAAATAAAACAATAATAATTTCTAAATTATTACATCACACTTACCACACGCATATAAGGATACAATATACCAAACATGATCGTATAATTAATTTTTTATGGAAAGTAAATTTATGTTAGTTGTACTTTACAGATGACCTGTAACGAGAAGGGCATCAACCATAGCAACGTTGTCGAACCTCACCTCTATTTGTATCCACGTCGAGCTCCTTAAGACAACTTCTTGAGTACAAGCCTCTCCTTCAGAAGTTACTAGCCATGAGCGAAGAAGAGGGATCAAGAAGAAGAGAAGCACACAAGGGAGAGTCGTCTACCTTGTGGTGGTCACGACAATAAGGAGAAGAATTCTCCTTGTTGTGGGTGGCGGCAAAGAGAGAGGGGAGAGGGAAAGGAGAAGAGAAATTGAGTTAAGGTTTTCCAAAAACCTTACAAGTAAAATAATGATCTCATGTAGTGTATAATTTTCTCTCAACTATATCAATATATAACCCGAGTTGGATTAGAAAGCCCAAATCCAACATATTATCCCTTAACAAAAAAATTAGCCCATTAACCCCTTGGCTTGATTCACAACTAAACCAAGTTGGTTCATGACTAATTCATGATTAAACAAAAATATGGTTCAACTCTTCCATAAGAGATGTGGTACATCCGTGTTTCTATTGAGACAAATATTTTCATATTTATCTTATGTATGGTCCAACCAAACATTTATCTCTTGATCTAAGAATCCTATTCTTTAACTTATTTTACGTCTTTTATGTTGGTGCAACCTTAGGTCAAAGTTGACCTGGTTGACCCGACTTGAGTTGACCTGACTCGAATTGTATTTTGATGTTTGACAAGAACAAAAGAGTTGTATTTTGATGGGAGATTGTTGGTGCAACCTTAGGTCTAGGTTGACCTGGTTGACCCGAGGTGAGTTGACCTGACACGGGAAAAGTCCAAGTATGGGAACTTGGCAAGTGGAAGTCGGAGAGGGCTCGGTAGCTCGTTCTCCGGACTAGGTCAGAGAGGGCTCTGTAGCTCGTTCTCTGGACCAGAAGTGGAAGTCGGAGAGGGCTCGGTAGCTCGTTCTCCGGACTAGGTCAGAGAGGGCTCGGTAGCTCGTTCTCTGGACCGGATGTGGAAAGTCCTGGTGAGTGAAGCCAGGCAGACGGATAAGTCCTGGTGAGTGAAGCCAGGCAGTGGGAAAGTCCTGGTGAGTGAAGCCAGGCAGTGGGAAAGTCATGGTGAGTGAAGCCAGGCAGTTGTGAAAACCCTGGTGAGTGAAGCCAGGCAGACGGAAAAGTCCTGGTGAGTGAAGCCGGGCAGATTGGAAATCCTGGTGAGTGAATCCAGGTGAAAATCCTAGTGAGTGAAGCTAGGTGAAAGGGAAAGTCCTGGTGAGTGAAGCCAGGCAGTGGGAAAGTCCTGGTGAGTGAAGCCGGGCAGATTGGAAATCCTGGTGAGTGAAGCCAGGTGAAAATCCTAGTGAGTGAAGCTAGGTGAAAGTCCTGGTGAGTGAAGCCGAGCAAGGAAAAATCCAGATGGATCAAGGGTGATCGGACATCTGGTGTTGAGAAGGTCAAGTAGGTCAAGGGAATGACCGGATACTTGACACGAAGAGAAAAGTTCAAGTGGGTCAAAGGGATTGACCGGACACTTGGTGGGAAGTCTTAGCAGGTCAATGGAGTGACCGGATGCTAAGTATGATGTACCAACAGGTCAAGGTTGACCGGATGTTGGTTTGGAAGGCTTGGGACTTGGTTTGGGCAAAAACCAAGCTCTGGATCGATCAGTGGATCGATCCAGTGATACACTGGGTATCTGGATCGGTCTGGTGACCGATCAGTAACCAAACAGTAGCCTACTGAGTGTTATCTGATCGGTCTGCAGACCGATCAGGAAACAACGATTAGAAGGCAAGAAGTTAGGGAGAAAAAGGGTGCTGATCGGTCCCTGGACCGATCAGAGGGAGCTCTGATCGGTCCCCATGACCGATCAGGGCACGCACAGACACACTGTAAGCGTTCTGATCGGTCTGGGGACCGATCAGCATAGAGCCTGATCAGTCCCCATGACCGATCAGCAGCACCCTGGACCGATCAGGATGAAGCCTGATCGGTCCACATCCTAGCCGTTTCTTAGCAACGGCTAGTTTCTTCTGTGTCTTCTTCGCAGGTTATAAAAGGGATTGAGGAGCAACTGTTTCCTACTCTTCTTCTTCCTCCTTGAGGTGCTGTTCTTCTGAAAGCTGCGCTTGAGCTTTGTTGAGCTCCAAAGCTTCGGGGGAGCTTCTTTGACTGAGTTGCTTGTTGGCATTCGTCCGTGAAGTTGGTGCTTCATCCGGGACTTCAGTCGACGAGAAGGCAAGCGAGTATTTGTACATTTATTGTGTATTTTGTTCTTGCTCTTCTTTGTACTCCTTATTGCTGTTGCAAAGTTCTTGTGGCGAGGTTTCTCCACCCACAAGGAGTGTTTATTAGCCGGTTCTCCGGGGACTCATCCACCGATGGATTGATAGGGCTCGTCCACCTTACGGACACGCCGAGGAGTAGGAGTTTATCTCCGAACCTCGTTACATCGACGCGTTGAAGTTTGATCTTCTTGTCTTTGTTTCTATTGTTTTATTTTCCGCTGCGCTAACCCTACTTTGTAGAAAGAAACGCGATTTTTGGGGTCGCTCTTCCACCCTTCTACGATCGCGACGACTTCACGTTTTGGAAGGTAAGAATGAAATATTTTCTTATGACTAACCTTGAGAATTGGAGTTGTGTTCAATTAGGTTTCAAGCCTCCGATGGACAAGAAAGGAGAAACCCTAGAGAAGAAGGAGTGGACCAAGGAACAAGTCCACCAATCCCTAGTCAACGATGAGGTATTGAAAATTTTTGAATTTTCTTTACCTAATGATATTCTATGTAAGATAGGTGGATACAACAATGCCAAGGAGTTGTGGAACAACTTGGCTAAGTTCCATGAGGGGAACTCCAATTCAAGCCATGAAGAGGAGTTAAGTGAGCCAAGTAGCTCACTTCATGGAGGAATGGATTTAGAAGTTGAGGGCCACTCAACATCTAAAGAAGAAGAGGAGGAGAGTTCTTCCTCAAGTACGGAGCAAGAAGAAGAAGCTTCTACCTCCGGAAGGGATGAAGGAGAGAGCGGTCATCCATCCTCAACTCTAGGTAACTCAAGTCATTTAGTTTCTAGCAAATTACACATAATGTGCTTTGAGTGTAGGGAATTTGGACATTACAAGAGTAAATGTCCAAAGAGGGTTAGGAAGACTCCACCGGCGCCAAAGATCAAGGAAGCCGGAGTCCTGATACGCAAGAGCAAGGAGCACGTGGTGTGCTTCCAATGCAAGCGAAGGGGACATTATCGGAGCCAATGTCCGAGGGGGAGGCAATCTCACAAGGACAAGAGATTGAGCACATGTATAGGGGGAGCTAGGGCAAACCCTAAGGTAATCTATAAGGCACATTCTTGCAATTCTAGTAGGATGCATGCTAGTAGCCTTATTGCTATTGTCAAGAATGATAAGCATGTTAATTATAGAAATCGATACACATGCTTAGGTGCCAAACATGTGAGCCTAGATAAGGATAACACTAGGAAAGCCAACCCTAGAATTAACCCATCTAAGGTTAAGGATAACCTAGGTAGAAATCCCAAAACAACTAGACACATGCCTAGGAATACCTCAAAGAAAAATGAAAAATTAAATATTGAGGTATTAGAGAAGGAGAATCAAGTCTTGAGGTCAAGACTTGATACTTTGGAAAAGGCTCTTAAGAACTTGGAGAAGTCATCTCTAGGGTTTAAGGGTCAAAAACCAATGTCCAAGGACAAGAAAGGTTTGGGTCACAAACCTAAGTCCCAAGTGGTCAAGCCCACTTATCACAATGTTCCATTCGATTATGGAACAAAATCTAGGGCTAGGAAGACCATCACCAAGGTCACAAGGGGAGTTACCCCTAGAGTTGATCTCGATGAGTCCCAAATGACCAAGGCTTCAAAGCCTAGGAGGGTCATTAGAAAGGTTGCTAGGGAAGTCATCCCTAGTGAATACTTAGTGAACCCAATGAGCTCAAATAGGTATTGGGTTCCTAGGAGCGTGATTTCATCACGCTAAATGAGTTAGGGTGTGCCAACCTTACTTGAATAGGTAGTTAACCTAATCATGGCAAAAGGTGGCACTTTAGGATTTTTCAAAGTGTAATCAAGCCTTGAAAATGAAATTAAGAATTATTCCTAAGATAATTAGGATGTGCCAACCACATTTGAGGAATTTTTCTAGAGTCAATCTAGTTGGCACATAGTGATCTAAAAATCTTGAGGATATGATTTTATGTCTATTACACTTAGGAATATAGAATTTATGGCAAAATGATCAAAATTATCAAAAATGACAACTAAGGCTAGAATTAGGTATTTCCTATACCTCTACATGTTGTTTGCCATATATTGTTTGCCATATGCCATGTCATGACATCATATTTATTTTATGATCATTTAAAATGTCATGATAATGCTTAGGTTATTTAAATGTCATGCCTTATTTAAGTTTCACACTTTATGCCATGACATCATGACAATGACACATGTTTTCATTTATGATACACCTATATGCCATGTCATCATTTCTTGCATTTACAATCAATGAAATTGATTTAAGGTTAAAAACACAATTTGATATGGAAATCAAATTGATGTTTAGAAAATGCATGAGACCTTAGTCTAAGCTAACCTAAACTCATATCTCACATCAAAATTGACTTGGATGTGTTTGATACACCTTAGATGTGTGTGAGATATTAGGATGATGAGTTAGGAACAAGGTGCATAGTTCTTGTACCTAGATGAGCCTAATTCAAAATTGGGGATCATAGGGAAAGCTTATGTACAAGTCATGTACATTTAGCCCAAAGATTGTGGTCCTAAATTAAATGGTTTAAAATCATTTCAAAATTGATTTGAAAAACCTTGATGAAGCTTTTCTAGTGATAGCATTCATCATTGAACAAGTTGATACAAAGATAAGTTAACTTTGAGCTATTTCAAAGACTTTTGAACTTTGTATCAAGAATTGAAAAGGGAAGTTATTTTCATAGAAAACTATTTTTCCATGATAGTATATGTTATGAGGAATGTATCCTCAAAATTTCACAATTTTTCGAATTTTCTGTGATTTTCTAGAGGTTTCTGAATTTCGGAAGTAGAAAAATCAGAAACTTCTGATATCAGAGGCTGTGGACCGATCAGAAGGGAGTCTGATCGGTCCAGGTCTGTGTGGATCGGTCACTGTGACCGATCCAGGGAAGGCCTGATCGGTCCGGTGACCGATCAGGGCGTGCCAAGTTGCTGAATTTTGACTGTTTGTCTGAAATTTCAGCTCGGGAATTGGTGTTTTAGGTTTCTAAAGGTTTGAAACTCTCCAAGACATTGTTGGTGCAATGGTCAAGGGAGAGTTGACCTTTAGGGGGAGTTTTACCTATTAATCAAGGAGAGTTAACTTTTAGGGGGAGTTTTTACTCCTAAAGACTTGAGTGATATGAGATTATCACTAAGTTGATTGATGAATTTAGTATCAAAGGGGAAATTAAGGGTTTCAATGAAAGGTATGGGACTTTCATTAGGAAGAAACTCTTGACCTTGTTTCACTCTTTTTGATGTGTATCAAAAAGGGAAAAAATGTCTAGAGAATGTTCAAGGAAGAACATTGGAGTTAGTGGGAGAGTTTGTTGATCACGACGAGTGAAGTTGTGAACAACAATAAATTACTCTTCAGGGGAGAGTTTGTTGATGTGTGCCAATAGGGGGAGAATGAAGGGTTTAAGTTAGGACTTCATTATCTAAGAAGGAGGTTGCCTTCTTAGAAGGACAATGTAAGGTTGTAACTTATGTTTTATTACCTAGTGGCATGAGGAAAGTTGAGGCTATTGGATTAGCCTAACTTAAAGGTATTGTCAAACATCAAAAAGGGGGAGATTGTTGGTGCAACCTTAGGTCAAGGTTGACCTGGTTGACCCGACTCGAGTTGACCTGACTCGAGTTGTATTTTGATGTTTGACAAGAACAAAAGAGTTGTATTTTGATGGGAGATTGTTGGTGCAACCTTAGGTCTAGGTTGACCTAGTTGACCCGAGGTGAGTTGACCTGACACGGGAAAAGCCCAAGTATGGGAACTTGGCAAGTGGAAGTCGGAGAGGGCTCGGTAGCTCGTTCTCGGGACTAGGTCAGAGAGGGCTCTGTAGCTCGTTCTCTGGACCATAAGTGGAAGTCGGAGAGGGCTCGGTAGCTCGTTCTCCGGACTAGGTCAGAGAGGGCTCGGTAGCTCGTTCTCTGGACCGGATGTGGAAAGTCCTGGTGAGTGAACCCAGGCAGACGGATAAGTCCTGGTGAGTGAAGCCAGGCAGTGGGAAAGTCCTGGTGAGTGAAGCCAGGCAGTTGTGAAAACCCTGGTGAGTGAAGCCAAGCAGACGGAAAAGTCCTGGTGAGTGAAGCCAGGCAGATTGGAAATCCTGGTGAGTGAATCCAGGTGAAAATCCTAGTGAGTGAAGCTAGGTGAAAGGGAAAGTCCTGGTGAGTGAAGCCAGGCAGTGGGAAAGTCCTGGTGAGTGAAGCCGGGCAGATTGGAAATCCTGGTGAGTGAAGCCAGGTGAAAATCCTAGTGAGTGAAGCTAGGTGAAAGTCCTGGTGAGTGAAGCCGGGCAAGGAAAAATCCAGATGGATCAAGGGTGATCGGACATCTGGTGTTGAGAAGGTCAAGTAGGTCAAGGGAGTGACCGGATACTTGATACGAAGAGAAAAGTCCAAGTGGGTCAAAGGGATTGACCGAACACTTGGTGGGAAGTCTTAGCAGGTCAATGGAGTGACCGGATGCTAAGTATGATTACCAACAGGTCAAGGTTGACCGGATGTTGGTTTGGAAGGCTTGGGACTTGGTTTGGGCAAAAACCAAGCTCTGGATCGATCAGTGGATCGATCCAGTGATACACTGGGTATCTGGATCGGTCTGGTGACCGATCAGTAACCAAACAGTAGCCTACTGAGTGTTATCTGATCGGTCTGCAAACCGATCAGGAAACAACGATCAGAAGGCAAGAAGTTAGGGAGAAAAAGGGTGCTGATCGGTCCTTGGACCGATCAGAGGGAGCTCTGATCGGTCCCCATGACCGATCAGGGCACGCACAGACACACTGTAAGCGTTCTGATCAGTCTGGGGACCGATCAGCATAGAGCCTGATCGGTCATGGGACCGATCAGCAGCACCTTGGACCGATCAGGATGAAGCCTGATCGGTCCACATCCTAGCCGTTGCTTAGCAACAGCTAGTTTCTTCTGTGTCTTCTTCGCAGGTTATAAAAGGGATTGAGGAGCTACTGTTTCCTACTCTTCTTCTTCCTCCTTGAAGTGTCGTTCTTCTGAAAGCTGCGCTTGAGCTTTGTTGAGCTCCGAAGCTTCGGGAGAGCTTCTTTGACTGAGTTGCTTGTTGGCATTCGTCCGTGAAGTTGGTGCTTCATCCGGGACTTCAGTCGACGAGAAGGCAAGAGAGTATTTGTACATTTATTGTGTATTTTGTTCTTGCTCTTCTTTGTACTCCTTATTGCTGTTGCAAAGTTCTTGTGGCGAGGTTTCTCCACCCACAAGGAGTGTTTATTAGCCGGTTCTCCGGGGACTCATCCACCGACGGATTGATAGGGCTCGTCCACCTTACGGACACGCCGAGGAGTAGGAGTTTATCTCCGAACCTCGTTACATCGACGCGTTGAGGTTTAATCTTCTTGTCTTTGTTTCTATTGTTTTATTTTCCGCTGCGCTAACCCTACTTTGTAGAAAGAAACGCGATTTTAGGGTCGGCTATTCACACCCCCCCCCTCTCTAGCCGTGATCATCGATCCTAACATTGTAGAGACTCGTTAGTGTTGGGGTTGCAAGGTTGCAAACATAGTCCCACATTGAAAAAACATGGAAAAGATCATGGGTTTATAAGAGAAAGATATCTCCATTGGCATGAGGCCTTTTGGGTAGAGCCCAAGAGCAAAACCATGAGGGCTTAGGCCCAAAGTGGACAATATCATGTCATTGTGGAGATATCTAAATTCTTTTCGATCTTACAATTGATATCAGAGCCCGGACTGCCAGAAGGTTTAACCACCGACTGTGCACAAGAGCTATGGTCTGATTGAACCATGTGAGTACAATATTGACCTCGAACAAAGAAAGTGGGGGCTCCTATGTTCGGATCAAGAGGACCATACACCAGGCAGGAAGTCCTAGTTGCGGCTAGGCAAGGAAGTCCTAGTAGGTCGGGTAGACCGAGGGGCAGGAAGACCTGGTGGGTCGAGGATCGAACGTGGAAAGCCCGTGGTCCTTTGTTTGAGGGGGGATTGTTGGGGTTGCAAGGTTGCAAACATAGTCCCACATTGAAAAAACATGGAAAAGATAATGAGTTTATAAGAGAAAGATATCTCCATTGGCATGAGGCCTTTTGGGTAGAGCCCAAGAGCAAAACCATGAGGGCTTAGGCCCAAAGTGAACAATATCATGTCATTGTGGAGATATCTAAATTCTTTTCGATCCTACAGTTAGTGCTTGTAACTCAATAGCTTCTCGGTTTATCTTGGCCGTCTATAATTAACCATTTAATTATAGAACGATCATGAGTGGCAGCAAGTAGTACATTATGATCCCCAATTAGAAATTTTAGTTGATCTTAGAATTAATTCTAAATCCTTCAGCAGCTACAGTGAGTCGTGCCTCATTCCTTTCACTCGTCTTATACCCACTTGGTTCGGGACATGGTCTATGTGTCTTATCCCCACTAGGCTGACTATGTCACACCTAGCCTAAGTAATATTTTCTCGTTCTGCAGATTCAAATTACTTGTACATTTGTACAAGAGTCTCGCACTCTTGATATGTGATGCTTTGGCCAAAAACTTTAAGTAACAATCTTAACGAGTGATCATAGAGTATACGTCTCTTCGCAAGGAGTGGTGAATCCTCTGTGGGCTATCCAAACACCTTCAGACACTTTAACTTATACGCAATCATCCCGAGTCCACATCTCAATGAGATGCTTGCTTAAGATGTTAAGGTATAAGTCTCCATGACCAAGATGATTTGTATACCTCAAGTCGAAAGAAACTTGCACTCGTGTTGCAGTAAGAAATTTATATATATATATATATATATATATATATATATAGAGATAGAGAGAGAGAGAGAGAGAGAGAATCATATGAAGTCTTACAGCGAGTTACTCCAATGAACTAGTTATCATAACCAGCATCCACGTTTAACTCTCAACATCTCAATCTCTCCAACCAATGAGAAAACAACTGCTTACCCGAACTAAGGAGTATAGCTCGTGCTAGTCTTATAGAATTGATGGTGTCCGAATACATCAATTCAACGACTAGGGAAATTTTAATATACTCATAATTGCACATGTAGTGGTAATCACTAGTTGCGATCCAATCACAAATTCTCTCATGTTATGAATTATATTACGGACATTCAATAAATGAGTTTAAGATAATCAAACATATAATATGCACTCAAATAGTGAATCTATACTTATCAAATAAATAGAAAAAACTACGGACATTTTGGAGTCGAGGGATCTAATCAGATCCTCAGACGGTCGACACCACTTCACGATCAGGTATGATAAAGGATCGACTCCCTCATATTGCTACGAGCTCTGCTTCTATGAACTTCAGGGCTTGACCTCTCCCGTTCGGGGTCAAGCGGTCTGCACTGGTCTCGGACCAGCTTATCGGATCCCTTATCTCCCCCGATCAGGGTCGAGTGGTATTCACTGGTCTTGGGCCAGCTTATTGGATCTCTTATCTCCCCGGTTCGGGGTCAATCTGTCACCACCGGTCTCGGATCGGAGTATCGCCAGTGGTCTCGGACCAGAGTATTGCCACCGGTCTCAGACTGGAGTATCGCCACTGGTCTCGGACCAGAGTATCACCACCTGTCTCGGACCAGAGTATCGCCATTGGTCTCAGACCAGAGTATCACCACCGATCTCGGACCGGAGTATCGCCACCGATCTCGAACCAGAGTATCGCCACCGGTCTCGGATCTGAGTATCACTACTGGTCTCGGACCAGAGTATCGCCACCGGTCTAGGACCGGAGTATCGCCAACGAATTTTCTATCAGTATTCCAGACTCTTTCCCCAGCGCTAGTTATAAGTGAGCATGCTCTCACGCCTCTAGACTCTCGCCCCAATGCGAGTTATAAGTGATTCTGCTTTCATGACCAACGACCTCTCGATCGAGACTCCAGACTCTCGCCCTAGTGCTATTTATAAGTGAGCATGCTCTCACACCTCCAGACTCTCACCCTAGAGCAGTTACAAGTGAGCATGCTCTCACGACCAACGACCTCTCGGTCGGGCTCCAGACTCTCTCCCTAGAGCGAGTTATAAGTGAGCATGCTCTCACGACTAACGGTCTCCCGGTCAGGCTCTCACGATCAACAACTAGTTGGTCGGGTTACTCCCTAGTCAGGGGCTCGCTTCACTCGCCGCTATGCCCGGCACTCACCGTTCGCATTTCGCTCATCGATGTTGCTCGGTCGACACTCACCACTCACTCGAAGCTCTGCCTGGCACTCATCACACTCGCTTCACTCGCCGCTCTACCCAGCACTCACCATTCGCGTTTCGCTTATCGCTGTTGCTTGATCGACACTCATCGCTCACTCGCTGCTCTGTCTGGCACTCATTACACTGGCTTCACTCACTGCTCTGCCCGACACTCACCATTTGTGTTTCGCTCATCGGTGTTGCTCGATCGGCACTCACCGCTCACACGCTGCTCTACCCGACAATCATCTCACTTGTCACATTGCTTGACACTCGCGTCTCACTCGCTGCTCGGCTCAAGGGCTCTGCTCCCGTTCGCCTTCAATTTCATAGGCTTTACGCTCGCTCCGTTCATGGGATCCGCTTCCGCTCATGGGATCCGCTTCTGTTCGCCATTGACCTCTTGGCTCGACCTGCTCGGCATTCTCCCTATTGCTCAATCGACAATTTACGCCCGCCCGATCCTGGTTACTGTCGCTTGATCGGAATTTTCTCGGTCGCGCGCTCAGCTTCGCTTGCCCGCTCTCATTCCACCCGATCGACATTATCTTTGGTGTCTGGTCGACATTTTCTTGGTCGTGCGCTCAGCTTCGCTCACCAGTTCTCATTCAACCCGATTGACATTATCTCTTGTGCATGGTCTGTATTTTCTCGATCGTGCGCTCGGCTTCACTTGCTCGTCATTCCACCCGCTCGAGTTTCTTCCTATTGCCCAGTTGACATTGTTCGATTGGTTGGCCGCAATTTAATGTGGCTTGGTCAGTATTTTTCTCGGTCGCGCTCACGGCTTTGCTTGTCCATCATTCTCTATATTGCCCGATCGCGATTTACTGTCGCTCGGTTGACATTTTTCTCGATCGCGCTCACGGCTTTGCTCGTCTATCATTCTCTATATTGCCCGGTCGTGATTTACTGTCACTCGGTCGGTATTTTTTCACCGCGCCCTCAGAACCCCTCGCTTGTCATCGTTCCACCAGCTCAGGTTTCTCCCTATTGCCCAGTCGACATTGTTCAATTGTTCGGTCATGATTTACTGTCACTCAGTCGGTATTTTTCTCTGTTGCGCTCATGGCTTTGTTCGTCTATCATTCTCTCTATTGTCCGGTCGCGATTTACTGTCGCTCAGTCAGTATTTTTCTCGGTCGCGCTCACGGCTTTGCTCGTCCATCATTCTCCATATTGCTTGGTCACGATTTACTATTGCTCGATCGACATTTTTCTTGGTCACGCTCACGACTTTGCTCGTCCATCATTCTCTATATTGTCCGGTCGTGATTTGTTGTTGCTCGATCAACATTTTTTCCATTATGCCCTCGGAGCCCCTTGCTCGTCATCTTTCGACTCGCTCGACATTCTCCCTATTGCCCGGTCAACATTTTTGGCTCGCTTGGTTGCATTCTCCAATCACCCGGTCGACATTTTTCAGTTGCCCGATTGTGATTTATTGTCGCTCGGTTGACATTTTCTCGGTCGTGCGCTTGAGACTGCTCGCCCATCGTCTTTCGACCCGCTCGGTGTTTTCCCTATTGTCCACTTAGCATTTGCTCGATCCCCTGCTTGGCACTCGCTCGACATTATTTTTCGCCGCTCGGTCGGCACTTGTTTTTATCATCGCTCTGCCAGGCACTCGTCGTTCTTCGCTATTCGTTTAACGTTATACAATAGGTCCACCGATCTGACTCTGCATTCGGCAGCAATTTTGCTTTATATTAGGCTTTATCTAGTCAGTTGGACTTGCGCCTCCTTCGACTAAACTTGAGGGGGAGGCTTGTGATGTGGATAGGTCTTAAGGGCAGAGTGGGAATTAGGAGGGGGAGGAGGGGCAATTTGTTCATTACACTATTTAGGGATTAAGAGGGGAAGGGGGAGCCAGGTTGAAGGGGATTCTTCGCCGCCACTCTCTCTCCCGCCTGAGGGACGTCGCCACCTCACACACGCCGTCGCCGCCTTCCTTAGCTAGTCGTCGCCTCTCTCTCTCGCTCTCCCTCTTCACACTGAGGCCACGCCATCGACTCCCCTTCGCCGCCGTTTCCTCTACCATATGGGACCGTCGCCTCCTTCCTTCCCCACGCCAATGACGCCGAGTTGACGCCACCATCGTCGCCAAGCACGCACTATCGTCTCCTCTTCTCCGCGCCGACGCCATCGCGAGCAGCCTCCTCTTCTTCCTCCACGCGGATGCTGCCGACTCCTCCCCCTTTCTCTTCTCCACCCTGCCGCTAGTACTGCTTCTCCCTCCCACTGGCGCCGCCGACCATGAGCGCCCACGACCGCCTCATGCCACCACTCTTCCCCCTTTTTTACCGCTGCCTCCGTGCCACTGGTCTCCGTTCAAAGCATTGCCTCCCCTCTCCATCTCTCCTGTTGCCGCCTTCGTCGACCTATAGAGCACTCCACCCTCTCCTATGGAGATAGACGTTGCATCCTCCATTCAGCACTGCCTCCTACGCCCCATGCTTATCGCCGCTGTAGTCGATCTAACCGTGTTCCGCTTCCTTTGTGTTCCAGCCTCCGAGCTGCCGCTATGTTTTGACTATCTCCGGTCTTCGAACCACTATTTCTGTTTCGGCCTTCGCATCATTCCGATCTGCATGTCGTTGTTGTATTTTAGCCTACGCGTCGTTGTTATATCTCAGCTTGCATGTCGATGTTGTGTCTTGGCCTACATGCCGATGTCATATCCTAACATGCGTGCCAATGTCATATCTCGGCCTACGTGTCGATATCTTATCTCGACTTGTGTGTCGAGGTTGCATCTGGTTTCGGGCCACCGCGTCCAACTCTGCGTCGTCAGTTCCAGCTCTTTATCTTGTTCAGTGTCATCTACCTTTTCAGGTCAGGGCAACGCACGCAACGTCCCGACCAACTCACCGATCCACTCGAGAGCGCCCCCTGGGACAGGGCCTCGAGCATCGAGATACCAGAGACCGAGGCGACCCGATCGCTGGCTTCAAGCAGCGTTGACCAGAAGACTTCTGACGACTCGGTCAACATAGAAGGCATCTCAGCATACTCATCTCTGGGACATCGTAATTCGGTCAACATTCCATCCATCTCATCCGACGGTCCGTCTGACACAGATTCCGGACAGAATCAGTTTTTTATTGCAAAAAGTGTTTGTAGCATGCATAACAAACATTGTAGTAAAGAGTATGTACTCATATGTTTGTTTCACAGGAAGTTCATATCAGTAACCAAGTCCAAATAGAATAAATGACTGGAATAGAGAGAAGATTTAGTTTTGTTTAATGGTCGAGGCTATTGTTATGTTAGAATGTAACCAACAAAATAAGTTATATTATAACTGTTAAAATAAGAAGCTAGTCTATTGAAGCAATTGGATACAGCTCTATGATAAAATGAGTGGAAAAAGAACAGCTTAAGATGGTCAAGATGCATTTGAAGATGACGATAGATTATATAGCTTTTAAAATGCTTTAGATCAAACCACTTTGCTAATAGTTTGGTGACATTTTTCTTCACCTTCTTCTAGTTATCCAACACCCTATTTTATCTAATGGGGCATGTGATTCATTGGAATATCTAATCTATTCCTTGTAATTCATGCAATAAACATTTTGTTGTGTCTGGTTGTGAAAAAAGAACTTGAAAGACCAGAATTCTTATGCTTGGTTCATAGACGATGTATTCTTGGACTTCATCAAATTCACTGACTGGAGTGAAATCTGATTACGACCTTGTGTTCCATTCAACTAAATGTCTAGTTATCTTTGTCTTCAGTTTGCAGTTTATAGTTTTCTGCTATGTTAATTTCTTGACTGAGGCAATGTTCATTGTTTCTTCTTCTTTTGTTTTTCAGCTTTTTTTTTTTTATTGTCCTGCTGAGCTTTAATACATATAAATTCCTTTAAATTGCAGGTACAAGCTTTATTTAGTGGCATAAATGCGAATACGTTTACTCCTAGTGTCTCCGTCAACTCGTCCCAGGGTCAACATGGAATAGGTAAATCACAGACGACTATTAATCTTTGGAATAATGACTAACACATAAAAAAAGTATTTACTTCGATTTTATCAAAATTCGAATCTCATATCTCATTATGATAATACTTCATATGCTAGCCACGAGATCCATACTAGGAGACGTTCCAATTTTATTTAAGATTGGCCATGTGAAGCACCTACAATACCGATCCACCTTTTTCGCGGCACTGAGATAACGGCTTAATCGCGAAGGTGGCTAACTGCACGACCATGCTCGAGTTCGGCTCAACCATTTTCTCCTCCAGTGTTCCACCTCGCGCCACCTGGTCGGCTGAGCCTCGGCTCTCCACACTTGTAGTGGACTACGTGGCGTGTACGGTAGTTGACGTGGGCCACCGCGCCGCCGCCTCCACCTGGCGACGCCCTCGCGACTGGCTTCCTGACGATGCTGCCCAGGACGTCCCGTTTTCTACCCTCTTCAACTGCTGCGCCTCACTCGGCGCCGTCCGGCCCGGCCGGGAATTGCACGGCTACATGATAAGACGTACCGGAGGGAATGCTCGCACCTGCTGCTCGGAGAGCTCCCTCGTGAGTTTCTACGCGAAGTGTGGGTTTATGACGCAAGCACGGAAGGTGTTCGACCAAATGCCTGAAAGAGATATTGTTGCCTGGGCTGTGATGCTGAAGGCCTATGCTGACGGAGGGCACTACCGGAGCGAAATGATGCACCTATTTGTAGAGATGCTGAGTGAAGCCATCGTACCGAATTCCCACACCCTCAGTTTGATGCTGAGCAATGCTACGCCTGATCTGGGTGAGCAGCTCCATGCATCTGCAGTGAAGTGGGCATTGGATTCTGATGCTTTTGTTGGGAGCTCCTTGGTCGATTTCTATTCTAGAAATGGGAGCCTGGGTCTCGCCCAGCTGCTGTTCGACAGAATTCCTCAGACAGATGTAGTCTGCTATAACTGTTTGATATCAGGGTATGGAAGAGCTGGGATAACAGAGGGCATCGTATCTTTGTACTCCGAAATGCACTCGAAGGAATTGATGCCGAATCAATCTACATTTGTAGGACTGCTCGGCGGATGTGCACATTCTGGTTTGATCGGCCTGTCAAAGCAGTTTCATGCTCAAGCAATCGTGCAGGGATTCGGTTTCGATGAGGTTGTCCAAGTGATCCTCGTTGATATGTACGCAAAGTGTGGCGACATTGAATCTTGTCGCATTGCCTTCGATATGTCTACCGTTAAACAGAATGTTGCTATTTGGAACTCACTAATTTGCGGCTACGGAAAGCACGGGCGCAGTCTGGAGGCCCTGCGAGTTTTTGATTTCATGGAATCTGTCTCTGTTCATCCTGATCACATTACTTTCACCTGTCTCCTATCAGCTTGCAGCCACTCGGGCTTTGAAGACGATGGACGGAGATTGTTTTGCTCGATGCAGGAGCGATATGGAGTACCAGCCAGAGAGGAGCACTATAGTTGCATGGTGGATCTCTTTGGGCGAGCGGGAATGGTGAGGGAAGCCTATGAACTTATAAGTAGATCGGCATGCAAATTGGGACCTTCTGTATGGGGTGCGCTACTCAGCGCCTGTAAACTCCATGGAGATTTAACTATCGGGGAAATTGCCGCGCAGAAGCTCTTTGAGCTAGAGCCAGAGTGCTCCGGATCATATATTGCACTGTCGAACATCTACTCTGCAGGGAAGCAGTGGCGGGAGGCGAATGCCGTCAGAGAGTTAATGGATGAAAGGAATATATCGAAAGATGCCGGTCACAGTTGGATCGAAGTTGGTGGAATGGTGCACAGGTTCAGAGCAGGCAGGGGAAGCTTGGATCACACAACTGTTTGAATGAAGTATATTTGGTTTGTAGAGACTCGACTTGCATGCTTGTTTGTGCCTGTGATAGATACAGAGAGAGAGTTACATTATGGAATCCATTTCTTTGAAACCATAAGTATCAAGCTTTCGAGATTGCGGTAACTGATGCGAGCTTTTAACATGGTGCCAGAGCTTCGTCGCGACTGAATTATAGTTCGCACTCATATACTTCTACCTATTTGTGAGGTTCTTCGCATATATAACCTCACTTCACATCTGACCGTAGATTCCAACGTTGCTCTGCCAACGGCCGCCGAAAGCGCTTAATCGGTCATCGGCAACATTATCAGCCGTCGAAAGCGCCGAAAGGAACCACAAAATGCGACCATCTCCACCGTCCAATTGGAAGTAAATCAAAGCGCTGATGCCTGGCCAGATCCTCTGGACCGTAAAATGCAGTCTAGAGGATGGGTCATTTTATTTATAGATGGAATTTTTATAGATCCATCTATTATATAGATAGGGTCCATGGGATCTACCTATTAGCATAGCAACCCCTGATTCAGGAACGGATTAGGGGCTGCGGTCCAGAGGATCCCGACTGGAAGAGGGCCGAGTAGCAGTCGAGATCCTCTGGACTGCAATCCTTGATCCGTTCCTGGACCAGAGGTTGCTAATAGGTGAGATTCCATAGATCCTACCTGTATAATAGGTGAGATTCCATAGATCCTACCTGTATAACAGGTGGGATCCATGAGAGCACAGATCCTTTGGAGCGTAATTTACGGTCCAGAGAATGAACCACTATATTTATTGCTTGAACAGGTAGAATTCATCCTCATCAATCAATCAACTTATGTGGTTCATTCTCTGGACCATAAATTATGATTTAGAGGCGAATGAATATTTTCGGTGCTAGAAGCTCGATTCTAGTTTCTCTTCTAAGTTAAGGCGTATGGATATTTTCCCTTCAATTATAAGCCTTAGTGTAAATATTTCCGACCAGATTATGCATAAACTATTAATGAATAGTCATACATAGATGGTATCATGTTATCTAACTTTGATAACGGTAGATTGGGGAGACAGCAGAGTGTAAAGAGTAATTTGTTCGCATGTTTTTGTATAAGTACTCGTGGTAGTTTTGATGTGATCAACTAAGTCAAGTTAGGTTTTGTTATGATTTGATCCTCGTGTCTAAGTATGCATGAACTTAGGAGCACAAAAAGTCAAGCGAAAGATACAATTAGCGAGAAGGACGGTACGGGAGAGAGTCGACGGGCTTGATACGTCTGAGGGATGAGACACTGCGAAAGAGTACGCTAACGGACGAAAAGGAGGTGCGCGACGTTTTCGAGGGACGAGAAGTTGGAGCGGAAGATTGCTCGAGAAGGCTAGAAAATGGGTTCAGGTGAGCCATATTCTGAATGGTCAAAATCACCCAAGTGAGCGGAGCCGGAGTGAGAGCCCGGACCGAAAAGTCAACAGGGAGGTTGACTTTGATCCGAGCTCCCAGACCCCCGGGGCCTAGCCAGCGCGTCCCGGGTTCGTGCCCTGGCTAGGTTGGTTCAACTCAGTCTGGGCGCCCGGACCTGATCCAAGCGTTCGGACGACAAAAGTTATCGACTCGCCAACTGTCGCGATCCGTTACGACGCGGATAGAATTCTATCCACACCCAGACGCCCGGAATACTTCCAGGCGCTCCGATTAGGGTTATAAATACAGTCATGATCCTAATAGTTAAACACAACACTTGTAAATGTTCTACCTTCTGTTTAGCTTTGTAATTCGGTGCTTTAATTGCTGTAAGAGGATTTTCCGCCGGAAGAAGATTTTATTAGTGAGCTTTCAACGTCTTGAATTAACAATCCTTTGATTGCAAACCAACTAAAAGATCTGTGCCTCTTTCTCTTGTTAATTTGTTTGCTATTCCTTTTTTGTACAAGTGTTTATGTTAATAAAACTATAAGTCGAGAAAGGTATTTCTGATTGTTGATTTCAGATTATTCATCCTCCTCTAATCAACCGCAAGAGAACAACATTTTGTCCATGTGGATTGCAAAACGTTGGTTATTTTATATGAATGCCTGTGGAGGCATGTTAGGTATTATGGACAATGGCTGAATTACAAACATGAAGCTTGAAAGGTTCAAGCGTTAACAATTAAAATGTTGACGAAGTTGTAAGCTAATAACTAACTATTGCCTATAGATGGATGTGTGATTTTAAATTCCATATGATTTGTACACAAAACAATATGTTCTAGTTTTACCATCATAAGCATGTTCTTTTATTCATCAAAAAACATAAGCAAGTATCGCAAGCAACATGATCTAAATCCTAACAATGAACAACCATCCAGTTAGATAACTCAAAAGAATGGGTATTCGGAATTGCACCAACATCAACCAATCAAACCTCAGATTAACAGATATTAGTCGAATCAAAACCTTTTCCCCTCAATTTTTTTTTTCCAATGAACTGTCCAAAAATGTAAATCATCTCTTTTTTTATCTCAAAAGATGTTCTACCTCGAATATTATAAGAGCATCCATTCAGAACTCTTACTGTGATGTGACTCTAATGAAGGAACTCCCTCTAGTGAGAGGGAGCTCTTTCATCTATTACAAAGAATTCACGGAGCCGTTTCTTCATTGTTTTCTTTTTTAAAAAAACTATTTTTTATTATATATTTTTATTTTTTATTTTAAAAATAAAAATAATAAAAATGTTAAAAAAAACTAATTGATATTTGAATAGCTCAAGCATGGGAGAGGCAGTTAATTTTTTAATTATTAATTAACATTGTTTCATATTAATAATTTGTGAATTTAAATTTCATTAAAATTTAAATATATAATGTAGAATAGAAAGATGAGGAATATATATATATATATATATAATAAAAAAATGTGAGACTCATGAAGAAGAAGTTGAGAGGTTTTTTGATAGTGAAAAGATGTGTGAGATTTTTTACTTTTGACGTGGCACAAATGTAACAACGAAGAAATTCGTGAAAAGATTCCACGACTATAGATGCTCTTAGGATCCAAGCTTTCATTGTGCTGACATGTCAAATGGAAGCTCCCTCCCATTGGGAGGAGCTCTTTGAGCTCTCTTTGTACTGACATGTCAAATGGAAGGAGCTCCTTCTTATACAGGGAGGGAGCTCTTTTAATTAAGGTTTGAAGCTAGGGCGCTCCTTTTTATGTTTTTTTTTTAAATTAAAATTATTTTGCCCCTTTAATAATAGTTGTTTTTTTTTTTTTGAAAAAAAAAGATGAGAGACTCAAATACAAGTTGTTGGGAGATTTTTTTTTTTTTAGATAGTGGAGAATTGGGAGGTTTTTTTTGTAAGGTTTTTGGTGGCACTTCATTTCATTCTTTCATATTCCATAATTTTAAATTTGCCAATTTTTTGATAAATAACATAGCTTAACAAGAGCTGAATTGTTTCTTATTTTTAAATTGCTCGGGGCTAAACATATATCTCAATAAGTTAACTTATGCTGCACATTAAAGATCTATGTCCTACAAAGAAAGAAAACAGTTAGCGAAAGAAAGAGGATGGAAAAATATTTATAGGAAAAAAGTTCCTTTTCTCCTCTTCTTTTAGCCAAAGAAAGCAGAGTGAAAGTGACACCGGAGATATATTTCTATCAATTAATTTCTGTTGTTTATTTCCTTATAGTTTCCTTCCCTCATTGGAAAGTTTCCCTGAGTGAGAGGATATCAATCAACTCCAAAAGACTAATCTATTAAATCTTACTTCCAAAGCATAGCATTTTTCTCAGTTGCAGTAGCATTTTTCATCAATTATTACTTCCTTCTATTAAATCTATTAACGCTTTTCCTAGTTGCATTAACATTTTTCATATATTACCTTACATTTCATGTTTTATTGCATAAGAAAGGCACACTCCACCCACCCAAGAAAGAAAAAAAATGGTTATAACTTACAAGTATGAACAAAACAATTAAAAATAAGGACAGGGGTACAAATTCTGTTAGATACTAAAGAAACTTCACAATTATAAACCTGTACCTTTTTTTTTTACTATTATGAGCACCAATTGTAAATGTCTAGAACAAATAACTGTGTACATAATCAAGGGATAAACAGAATTTATCTGAGTTACTTAGTAAATCATTTTCCAATGCAGCATACCATTAAATCACTCATGCACTGGAATAGAAGAGGATGAGTACTCTATGGACTCTTTTATTTCTCTTATCAATAAAGGTATTCTTCAAATCATATTTATCTTATAATTACTATATATAAATAAAAAAATATCAAAACTGTATCGGTACAATACGATACGATACGATATCGAAATCGTATGATTCCGATATGAGATTAAAATCTCGACATTCGTCGAAATTTTAAACCTTGCTCATATGACCCTTGGACTAAAAAGAGATTTTATATGATTATGGTACAACCTATCATGTTTTATAGATTAGAGTGTTTGTATATTGAGAAGATGACATGCATATAAAGTTGATCCAATGGTCATGGGAATGTTAAAATGAATGAGTAGAATTACTAAAATTGATCAAATAAAAAAAATACTAACATGGGAATAATTAGGTGTATCTTTAGATGTTAAGATTACAAAAAAAATGTGTTACAATGGCACGGACATCTTCATAGATGGCAATTTATTATTGTTGGAAGAGTTGCATTTAGTAAAGTAGGTGGTGTAAAGAGTAGTAGGAGACAAAAGAAAGCATTAGTAGCTGTAATAAAAAATAATTCAATTAACTTAATGTCTTGTTGTATAGAGCAGTAGAAGGAAAACATTTATGTAGCCAACACCAATTGGGACATACACTGCTTTATGATGATGATTGTAACCTCAATAATACTAGTGATATGGTCTTCCTTCATTTAATGGAGAGATAGAAAGGGATGTAAAACTATGGCATGGTAAGATTTTTATCTAAACCCTACAACCTTATAATTCTCAATTCAATGCAATAAGTGATTTGAAAATCTGCCAAAATAATTCATGGTGACAATCTGAAGCAGACAACTTTATTATAGTGCACTGAACATATGTTTCCTAGCTGAATAATTCAGATATTTTGAGTTTATAGATATACAATTCTTGTCAGATTCAAGCATTTCTAAAGAAAATTGTTTTTTTTTTCCAGTTTATAGATCATATTCTATACCTCTGATTGATTGTACTAAGCTCCTTCCGCAATCAGGCAAGTATGGAAATTCTGGTAAAAATTGAAAAATTTTATCAAAGAAGAAATTTGGTTAGCTAAGAATAGTAGAAGATGAAGTAATAATGAGAATGAGGGGATTCATGTGGCTGATGAATTCAGTGAGGAGGGGTTGCTGGAAATGTCTGTTTGTAGATACACCCGAGGATTTCACTGGGACTTCTTCTTACTCAACAATGAATGATGATGACTCATGCAGTACAACTACTGAGACAATGCTTACCATATTGCCAAATGGGAGGTTAAGAAGAAGGATAATGTCCTGGACGCGTGGTGTTCTCCTGGGAAATGGTTTTTACGGAATGGTGCATGGGATGAGCGAGTAAGTATTGATGATCAATTAGCACCTCTGCAACTCAACTTATATATAGCTTATATCCTTGATGCTTTAATTCTTTTACTGCATGATCATGTTGGCTTCCAGTTGGATATATGATAAACTCAGGCCCATTAATCTTGGAGGTGACTAGTTCGGCTTCATGAAATTTTTCCACATATCATCAGGTTAAATCGGGAAGCGTTCACGACGGACGGTCAAGAAACCCAATATCTTTTGGTTGCGCGTCTCATTTGGAGGAAAAATTCCTACAAATTCGTTATATTTAAGGATCAAACCGCGGGTGTCTGGGTGATAACTTGGATGTCCTGCCACTGCACCATAGTCTCGGGGGCTCCAGTTAGATATATGTAGCAAAAGGCGATTCGCTCGTCCCCCATGCCCCCGCCAACCCGTCCCTAGGCCAACACGGAGGAGATAAATCACGGATGACTACTAACCATTAGTGCAAGAGGCCGAGACATGTGACTACTAAATCACACGGCCGTGTTCATTAAGTAAGTTGATTTGTGTGAAGAAATCTGTGTTATTTATTGCATTTGATTATGCTTGTTTTAACAGAATTCTTTCCATTCTTGATTTTTGCACACTTCCTTTTTGTAAGTTGTTCTCGATCTTACACATTGATCAACTTAGAATTTAACCCAATAGTTTGATCACCAATTTGTCTATGACTATTGTTGTGTCTAAGTGGTTATAACTATGTTCATCGCTCCTCAGCATGTCTTTGTTGTTTAAATCATCTTGTTTGAATCATGTGTATTAACCCTTTGATTATTTTCTATGAATTAGCCATGTGCTTATGTTCTTTACTCATGTTTATGATTGCTTAGTTACAGGGTTAGGATTTTTTTTGGAAAACGATTTTTTGCTTCGTCTCCCTTTGACTTCTTTGCATGTTATAGAGTTAAATGGACTTTAAATTGCCTTAGAATGCCAAAATTTAGTCATTCCTATGCTCCTTGTAAACAAGTTCCAGTGGTTCGAAAATTACTCTTTGAAGTGGCTCAACTATCCAAGGCAGTATATTGAACAGAAGTTAACAGGATCATCACACATGATGTATTTCAACCACTGCATTTTGGATTTGATATTTTGCAGTTTATTTCATGGATGAAAATGCCACATTCTGACATTTATGCTCACTTCAAATCTGGCTTTCCTTATCAAAACACCCAATAAACTGTAATTTTTATTTTGAAATTCAGACTTTGACCTGCCAAAATCTTAACATGCCTGCAAGCTAAAATTCCATGATTCTGTAAAATCTCGCTTACAAAATAGTGAGTTCACTGATGCTGCAAAAGGTCATATGGGCTTGCTGCTGACATATGGAGCATCGGATGCACTGTTTTGGAGATGCTTACTCGTCAGATACCGTATCCTAACCTGGAGTGGGTAAGTAATTTGTGTCACGATTATGTAAACACTATCGTCCCTTTAAAATGCTTTAGATCAAACCACTATTGGTGACATTTTTCTTCACCCTTCTAATTATCCAATAGCCTATTTTCTCTGATGGGCATGTGATTCATAGGAATAGCTGTGTGTTTGGTTGCGAAAAAAGAACTTGAAAGACCAGAATTCTTATGTTTTGTCATAGATGTATTCTTGGACTTCATCATGTTAACTGATGGGTTTACAAGAACTTGATTATGAACTTGTGACTTGTCCTCAATTTAACTAAAAATTTGGTTGTCTTTGTCTTCTGTTTGCAGTTTATAGTTGTTGGACAATCTGTTATTGGAGATTTTGTGGAAAAATATTGAATTAAAAATTAAATTTAGATTTATCTATTAAGATAACCTAAGCAAATAATCTTAGACTGTCAGCCTTGAAAGTGAGGCTGAGCTACTAGGTTGTTAGGAAGATTGTTACATCATATTGCCGAGTCCGAAAGTATGAGTCACTGAGTCAGGAGTCAGAAGCCAAGTCGAGAGTCGCAGTCGTCGAGTCGGGAAAGGAATTTCCCGAGGGAGATGCCGAGGCCTGCGCTCAATGCAGTATCTTTGAAACAGATTCGCTCCATCTCCGGCTGTGCTTCGAGGTTCTCTCGAGTCGTCTGTTCCCAGGATACAATGGTAGAACCATGCACACAACTAAGCACTGGTTGTTCATGGCGAAATGAGAATTCACTCGAGTACTATCACGAGTAGTTTAGCCGAGCGGATGCACACTGAGAGGAAAGAACCAGGGAACGAAGGTGGAGGAATTCTTTTGCTATTGTTTTCGCTTCTTTGTTTTCTTAAGATCTATTCTACTTATATAGGTGGGTTCACCCCTGGCTACAATGAATGGTTTAGTTATGATCATTCAATACTGGGTTTAATGTCGGTCATTATTATTGAGACGTTACGGAATCACCATTAATAGATTTAATGTCAATCATTATTGTCGAGACGTTACAGAATCACTATTAATGAGTTTAATGTTTTCGTTACACACTTAAGCATGTAGCAAAATAAAAATTTAGGTGGCAAAACGTTGGTTTATTCACTTGGGCAAATTTTATCTTGATCGGTCCGACATTTGACACGCACAAGTCGTGCTCGCACACGAGTCAACTTGGTTTAGTGCAAATCCTCGCCCTGGATTTGCACCCCCTTACACACTCATGCGTGAGAGAGAGAGTCTCTCCTTATGCATATATTCACAACATCGATGCATATGCTATAATCTAAACCAACAATAAAACCAAGAGACTTCTAATGTGAGACTAAAATCCCATGTACAATAGAGTCTTTTCTTCTCCACCTCATTATTTCATTCACATTTCCAACAATCCCCCATATAAATAGAAAACGGAATATGTGATAATATTCAACAGTTGAGTCCAATATAGGGTAGCTAAGTTTTACTATTTGAACCTTCTCTTGTGAAGATCTGTTTGATAGACATGATGTTCTTGAACTGTCGTCTGTGTAAACATTCCTATATCTCACCCAGGATTTTTCCTAATACAATTCAGTTCTCATAAGTGTGTTCATTCTTGGCCACGAACATGCCTGGTTCTGTGAGAAACTCTAAGAATTGTGCCTTCAATTCTCTTTGAAGTGACCTTACTTCTTTCTCATATAGGCGATCTCTTAAGAGTATTCCACGTTACTGATTATTAAAAGTCGCATGCTTAACCTTCATCCTTCACTAATCTATTGAGTCGTTCTCCCATGGCGAGCAACTTTGTTGGTGCAATTAGATTGTCCCTTTGAACCTAGTTCTTGGGATATCCACTTTGTATGGGTTGGGTTTCCTTTGCACCACATTTCATATCGACATCAAGCTCATCCTTGCGCTGAACTTACAACTAATTCTCTGGTTAGCCATTTGGTTAACGAATCAGTTAGGTTATCATTTGACTTCACATAGTCAACAGTGATAATTCTCATTAAGAGTAGTTGTCTAATGGTATTATGTACGTATATGTTTAGACTTACCATTATACAGATGGCTCTCTGTCCGGCCAATTGTTGATTGACTATTGCAATGTATGCACATTGTCGGCACCGATTTCGGCCATCTAGAAACATCTTCTAAGAATTGTCGTATTCATTCACCTACTTCACCATATTTATCAAAAGCTACAAACTCAAATTTCATCTTGGATTTGGTTATTACGGTTTACTTAGAAAATTTTCATGAAATAGCTGCACCTCCTAGAGTGAATACATATCAACTCGTAGACTTAAGAGTTTTTTTATGTAAGATATCCAACTCGCATCGTTGTATTCTTCAATCACAGCAAGTTATCTCATATAATGTAGTGCATATTCACGAGTATACCTTAAGTACCTCAATATTCTTGTTATCTCTTTCTAGTGCTCAACACTGAGATTACTGGTGTATCTACTCAGTTTACTTACTGCGTAGGCTAAGCCTGGTCGTGTACAATTTATCAGGTGCATCAAAGTTCCAATCACTCAAGAGTACTCTATCTGAGATATACTTTCTCACTTTTTCGATAGATGTTGAGTTGTATCTATCGACGTTCGTGCTAACGTAGTATCACCCTTGGTTAATTTCTCAAAAATCTTGCCACGTAATGAGACTGACTAAGAATGACTTGTTCTAAAAATTTGATTCTTAAAATCACATCAGCTGGGCCCATGTCTTTCATGTCAAATCTTGAGTTCAACATGCCCTTGGTGATTTGATTATTTTATTATTACTCTCAATAATAAGTATGTCATCTACATATAGGCACAAGATGATATAGTCATTCTCTGTTATTTTCATGTAGACATATTTATCACATTCATTAATTTTGAATCCATATTCCTTTATGGCATTGTCAAATTTCTTATGTCACTGCTCCAGTGTTTGTTTGAAGTCATATAATGGCTTCACCAATCTACAAACCTTATTTTTTCGTCTGACACAAAAACTCAGGTTGTTCCATGAAGATTTTCTCTTCTAAATCCCCATTTAGAAAGACTATTATTGCATCCATCTGATATATTTCTAGTTTTCATAGAGTGGCAATAGCCAACAAAATTTTAATGGAAGTTATTTTCGATACCGGAGAATACGTATCAAAGCAATCAAGTCCTTCTCATTGTCGGTGTCCTTTAATTACCAATCTAGCTTTGTACTTATCAATCGTACCATCTAATTTCATTTTCTTCTTGAAGATCCACTTTCAATCTAATGGTTTACTTTCCGGAGGAAGATCCACAAGTTCCCAATGTGATTTTGTAAGATAGAGTCTATCTCAAATGCAATTGTCTCTTTCCAATGAGGTCCATCAGAAGAACTTACTACTTCTGCGTAACTTTGGGGCTCACTTTCTAATATGAAAGTGATAAAATCTATCCCCTAGGATCTTTTCACCCGAGCTCTTTTACTTCGTCTGAGCTCAACCTCAACTAGTTCATCATCTTCTTCTTCCTCTTGTGTTTTTAATGCTCGTTTTGAGGGGCTTACTTTCTCTCGGCTCTTATACGGAAATACATGCTCGTAGAATGATACATTTTTCTATTATATTATCAAGCTTTTGTATATAATCGATATTTGTGACTCATACACTAAAAATCGATGCACACTATATGCATATCCAATAAATATGCAATCAATAGTTTTTGGTCCTAAATCATTTTTGGATCAGATACCAAAACTTTGGCAACATTTGTAAACATTTATTAGGATGGTTATCTCCAATTTCATAACTCATAAAGACTCTTATCTATTTTTCTTTCGGGATACATTATTTAAAAGGTAATTAGCTGTTAACACATTCTCCCTTAACATGAACTTTGGTAGTCAAGAGCTCAATAGAAGAGCATTCATCATCTTCTTAAGAGCGTGATTCTTTTACTCAGCAATTCTATTTTGCTGAGGAGTATAAGTGTAGGATTGATGAGCATGTGAGAAGAGGGGGGGGGGGGGGGTAGGGGGGTGATCAAGTGTATTTTAAAAGCTTTTTATTTTTAGAAACTTAAAAGAGAGTGCAAAGTGCACAACGAAAAATAGAAACGAAAGAACACAAAGAACCTATCGATTATTTGGTTCGGAGCCTTCGACAACTCCTACTTCGGGACGCACGATCCCTTGGACTATATCAATGGGCAATCTACTAAATTCTCTTCCGGAACCGTCGGAAGAGTAATCCAAATACAAATGATCGGAGGAAGTATAACAATCCTACACTTCCTCTATTCCAAAATAAATAAAAGATAATAACAATTTAAATTAAAATATACCGATTCGTAGTAAATGGATGTTGAAGCTTGGAGTCGGTGTTGCAGCGTCGTAGCAGAGCAACAGTAGGAGGACGGCGTAGCAGAATGATCGAGGAAGCTTGTGTATGCGTTGTATCTTGAAAGCTGGTTGAATCCTCCTTATATAAGTCATTTGAGTTGCCTCAAATGACCCAGGGTGCCTCCAATAGGCCTTATCTGATGAAAAATCGATAAAACTTCTGATCTGGGGTGCCTTTCACCCATCTGAGGCACCTTCGTGCCTCTAACCCATCTGAGGTGCCTCCAATCTACTGGTTTGACACAATAATCTTTCGGAGGCCATATCTTTTGATTCCGAATTTGGAATCAAGCTCTGTCAGTTGCCACGCGTACAGAATTCAAGGATCTACGTTTGTCTCTACAAAACCAAGTTAGAAAAATATATGCATGAACAATTTATATATATTTATGAGTTAGATCTTATTTTACCAAGACTAAGATCTAGTCTTGACTCAACCTAGATTTCCAAAATAGATTTAAGTTGAACTAGCGCCTATAGTCTCATTGGGACTCATCCTCACTAGATCACTCTCCTCTCGTGCTTACCTTACTTACCATCCTCTTTGACCCACCAAGTCTTCCCAGTTGTCAGGTTCATAGACCCAACTAGACTTCAGTCAGCTGTCAGGTCTCGCAAACCCAATTGGACTTCTTGCCAGATATTGGGCCACTCCTTGACTTCCCACCAGCTACCATGTCACCTAGTTCGATTTCAACTTGGTGTTAGGTCCTCCAGACCCATCAAGTCCTGCATACATGGTAAGAACATTAGAAAACACAACATCTAATTTTAATACATTTGTCATTAATCAAAACCTAAGTTTGACCATTGGAGCTAACTACACCAATAATAAGGAGCTATTTTGTGTATGATCTTATGTTTAGCACACAACTCAGTGAACGGTGATACATATTTATCGATTCGATCACTTTGAACCACCTTAATCTTTTTATTCAGTTGGTTTTCAACTTCATTCGTATAGCGCATAAATTTTTCTATAGCTTCATACTTACTTTTGAGAAAATACACATAACAGTATTCAGTATTATCATCTACAAAAGTGATGAAGTACCTATTCCCACCATTGTCGGTGTACCTTTTAGGTCGCACACGTCGATGTAAATTAAGTCGAGTGGTTCGCCGCTTCTTTCAACATGTTAAATAGATGACCTTGTCATTTTCATTTTAACACAAATTTTACACTTGTGTTTTGGGTCAGGGTGGAATGCTGGTATGTTTTGTATGTTAATTAATCTACGCAACACATCGTAGTTAACATATCCTAGTCTACTATGCCATAAACATGAAAACTCAAGCATATAAATGGCAGATTTTGCAGTTTTATTAACCTTAGGTGTAATCGCCATTAAACTGAGCTTAAACAACCCATTGGTTATACAACCCTTTCCTGAAAACATTCTATTTTTTGACAAAACAACTCTATCAAACTCAAAAACAATGTGGGAGTCATACATAACAATGATTTGGACACTAGATTTTTCTAAATTTTCAAAACATATAACACATTGTTGAAAGTTGTTAAAGTTAATGTGTTGACCATCAATATGAGGAAGTTGGATCATCACTCTTCCATCGTGCATGCAATTGTTGTATGAATCAAAGAGTCACCTTGATAAGCTAAATGGTTACTTAGCATTTAAGCTTACTTACCCTCTAAGTTTCTTTCAAGTCTATATAATGGCTTTGTAATCAAAAGTTTATAATATAGAAAACAAAATATCTCTTTCTCCTCAAGAGTTCTACCAAAATTCTTCAATAGTTGGTATCAGAGCCTTCAGGTTCTACCAATCCAAATCCATGGCCAGCTCGAGCTTAACAAACATCAACCATCTCATCCCAGAGTTTAATGGCGAAGACTATGATTTCTGGTACGTAAAGATGAAGACCATCTTTCGATCTCTTAACCAATGGGAGATTGTGGAGAATGGAGTGCAAGAGCCCGAGGAAACCACTGCCCTCAACGAAGTCGGTCTGAAGAAATTAGAGAAGTCTCGACAAGCCGACGCAAGTGCTCTCTCAATCCTTCAAAGAGCAGTCACTAAGGCTATATTTCCCAGAATCATGCGTGCCGACACTGCTAAAGAAGCATGGGAGATCTTGCAGAGCGAATTTCAAGGAGATGTGAAAGTGAGAGCGATTAAGCTCCAATCACTACTCAAGGAATTCGAAAATGCCAAGATGCAGGAGAAAGAAACACTCATGGAATTCTCAACCAGAATCTTTGATTTGGTCAACATAATGAAATCTCATGGTGAAGATATTACAGATCAGAGACTGGTACGAAAGATTCTCATCTGTCTTCCTGAGAAATATGATCCCATTGTTGCCGTCATTGAAGAAACAAAGGACCTAACAACACTCACAGTTCAAGAAGTGATGGCGTCCCTAAAATCGTTCGAGCAAAGATTGTCCAGACATTCTGAAAAGCCAATAGAGGGTGCATTCCAATCAAAGCTCAAAATTGGTAACAACGAACGAGAGGGCCAATCACGAGGTGGATGGAAATTAAGAGGACGAGGTGGACGTAACTCAAAAGGAAGAGGAAAAGATAACTCATCGAATTGCAGCAACTGCAATAAGCCAAATCACTCCGAGAAGGACTGTTGGTTCAAAGGCCAATCGAGATGCAAAATATGCAATCGATTTGGTCACCTCGCCAAAGATTACCGAAGTAGGAACTCTTATCAGGCAAATCAGGTTGGAGAAAATCAAACAGCTGAGGAGACACATGGAACATTCTATGTATGTCACACAGCCACCAACAAGGAGCAAGGAAAATGGTTGCTAGACAGCGGATGTAGCAACCATATGACGTCGATCTCAGAAATTTTCTCTGAGATTGACAATAGCATCAATGCTCTTGTTCAGTTTGGAAACGGAGAGCAAACAAAGTCAAAAGGACTTGGGAGAATTGCCATCGAGACGAAGGAAGGTCCGAGCTGCATCAACAATGTCTTGTGTGTGCCGAGCTTGAGTCAAAATTTACTCAGCCTTGGACAATTGGTGGAAAATGGGTACAAGCTCTGCTTCGATAACAATGAATGTGTTATATTTGACAGGAGAGATAAGTCAAAGGTGTTCACAAAGATCAAAATGGTCAATCGAAGCTTCGCTCTCAACATCAATTATGCCGATCTAAAAGCTCATCGAGCTTCTACCTCGGACTACCTGACATCAACCTTATGGCATCGACGACTTGGTCATCTTAATTTTCAAAGCCTCAAAGAATTATCTGGCAAGAGTATGGTGCAAGGACTTCCTCAAATAGAAGGAAAGCAACATATATGCGAAGGATGCGCGTTTGGAAAGCAACATCGACTTCCTTTCCCAAAAGGAGTATCATGGAGAGCTAAAGAAAAGTTGGAACTTATCCACACCGACGTCTGCAGACCGATGGACACCCTTTCTCATGTTCAGAATAGATATTTCATTCTTTTCATCGATGATCACACTCGCATGACTTGGGTCTATTTCATGAGACAGAAGTCTGAAGTATTCATGATATTCAAGAAGTTTAAGAGTCTCGTCGAAAAACAGAGTGGATGCTTCATCAAAACTTTAAGAAGTGACAGAGGCAAAGAATACACTTTTAAAGAATTTCATAATTTTTGTGAAGATGAAGGAGTAGAAAGGCAACTAACGGTAAGGTACACCCCTCAACAAAATGGTGTTACCGAGAGGAAAAACCAGACAATCGTTGAAATGGCAAAATCAATGATGCACGAGAAAGGTTTACCCAAAATCTTCTGGGCTGAAGCAGTCTACACAGCCGTTTACTTATCCAATCGATGCCCAACCACGGCCATACCCAAAATCTTCTGGGATGAAAATGCTTTATGGAATTGGGAAGAAAACAAAGTTGAGAAGAAAGACATTTTGATCAGTACTGACAAAGAAGATGAAATTGAGCCAAGCACACCAGATTCAAGCTCATCTCAACCCAATGACGAAAGCTCAACTGATCCAACTTCATCAAACTCCTCATCCCCGAGCACAACTCCAAAAAGGTACAGATCATTAGATGATATATATGCTACATGCAATTATTGCTCCATTGATCCTGAGAACTTTGATGAAGCAATCAAAGAAGAATCGTGGAAAAAAGCAATGCAGGAGGAAGTCCGTGTGATTGAAAAAAATCAGACATGGGAGCTTGTTGATAAACCGACAGATAAAGAAGTCATAGGTGTTAAATGGATCTACAAAGTCAAGCACAACCCGGACGGATCTATTCAAAAACACAAAGCAAGACTAGTTGCCAAAGGTTATTCTCAACAGTCTGGAATTGACTACGGGGAGACGTTTGCCCCAGTAGCTCGGCTTGACACAATCCGAGCTATAATTGCATTCGCCGCCAGCAAAGGGTGGAAACTTTATCAGCTTGATGTCAAGTCAACGTTTCTCAATGGTGAATTGAAGGAAGAAGTGTATGTAGATCAACCTCAGGGTTTCATCCTAAAAGGAAAAGAAGGAAAAGTCTACAAACTTAAGAAAGCGCTATATGGACTTAAACAATCTCCTCGCGCTTGGTACAGTGAGATCGACAACTATTTCAACCAAACAAAATTCGAGAAGAGCAAGAGTGAACCAACTTTGTATGTCAAGCAGCAAGGTAATGATGTTCTTATAGTCACTCTTTATGTTGATGATCTAATTTTCACTGGAAGCAACAAGAAGATGATCGAAGAGTTCAAAAATGACATGACTCAAAAGTATGAAATGAGCGATATGGGTCTACTTCGACATTTCTTGGGCATGGAGATCTACCAAGAAGAAGAGATAGTATTTATCTGCCAAAAGATATATGCAGAAAAGATTCTGAAGAAATTCAACATCCTGGGATGCAATCCTGTCTCTACACCACTCATTATGGGGGAGAAATTGAAAAAGGAAGATGGAGGAAAAGCAGCGGATGTCACTCATTACCGTAGCCTCATTGGTAATTTGTTATACCTCACAGCAACTAGACCTGATCTCATGTATGCTGCAAGTCTACTCTCAAGATTTATGCAGAGTCCGAGCCATTTTCATCTCGGTGCAGCAAAGCGCGTCTTACGATATGTTCAAGGGACAACCGACCTCGGTCTAAGCTTTCAAAAGAATCACGCACTTAACCTTGTCGGTTATTGTGACAGTGATCTTGGTGGATCCTTAGACGACATGAAAAGCACCTCGGGGTACTGTTTCTCTTTTGGTTCAGCAACATTCTCATGGTTGTCCAAGAAACAACAAAGTGTTGCACAATCGTCTGCGGAAGCCGAGTACATCTCAGCATCAGTAGCCACTTCACAAGCAATTTGGCTTCGAAGAATCTTAGGTGATCTCGGTCATCATCAGATTGAAGGAACCGTGCTATACTGCGACAACAAATCTGCAATCGCTATGGCTAAGAACCCAGTTCACCACAGCCGAACTCGACATATAGCACTCAAGTATCATTTCATTCGACAGACAATTGAAGATAAAGAAATTCAACTTGAGTTCTGTCGATCTGAGGAGCAATTGTCTGACATCTTCGCAAAAGCACTTCCGAGAGAAAGATTTGAACAGCTCCGAGCCAAACTTGAAATCCGATAACACATTAAGGGGGAGTGTTAAAGTTAATGTGTTGACCATCAATATGAGGAAGTTGGATCATCACTCTTCCATCGTGCATGCAATTGTTGTATGAATCAAAGAGTCACCTTGATAAGCTAAATGGTTACTTAGCATTTAAGCTTACTTACCCTCTAAGTTTCTTTCAAGTCTATATAATGGCTTTGTAATCAAAAGTTTATAATATAGAAAACAAAATATCTCTTTCTCCTCAAGAGTTCTACCAAAATTCTTCAATAAAAGTTAATTCATCGCCTAAGGTCAGCTTCAGCATCACTTTTCCTTAGCCCATGATGTCTGAGGTTGCTGAGTTCCCCATGAACAATTTCTCTCCATCTTTGATTTCTTCAAAGTTGTGGAGCAACTCCTTGTTGCAACATATATGTCTGGTGGCATTGGTATCGATCCACCATTGTCGTGGATTTGAACCCACTAGGTTCAGTTTGAAGACTACGGGGCAGAGATCGTCCATTTCTGGTCCCTTATTCAGGTTGGCCTCCTGCTTCTTCTTCGGCTTTGCATTATGAAGATTTGTGATCGACTCTGTCACAGTTGAAGCACTTCCCAGAGAATTTCTCCTTGCTTATGCCTCCTCTGGGTCCTTTCTTGGAAGACATGGAATTCTTCCGCTTCGAGTTTTGACTCGATTACGTTGGCTTTTAAAGTAGCATGAGAGAATAACTTTCTCTCGGAACTCTTGTTATCTTCCTCAATTCAAAGTCTAATAATGAGTTTTTCCACGTGCATCTCCTTTAACTTGTGCTTCAGGTAGTTCTTAAAGTCTTTCCCGCTAGGAGACGACTTTTCAACGATTGTTGCCACATGGAAGGTTTCACTCAGCACCAAGTTTTTTGAGTAAATCTCGTACATAATCACCAAAAAGCTTCTGGACTTGGTTGATCACTATCTTGGGGTCAACCATCTTTTAGTCCAGGAATCAGCCTATAATGAATTTCTTGACCCTTGCATCCTCCGTCTTGTACTTTTTATCCAATGACTCTCATAGCTCCTTAGTCGTTCTCTTCGTGCTATATACAACGTATAATGAGTCGGTAACGCTATTGAATATGTAATTTCGACATAGGTATTCAGAATGAGTCTATGCCTCCACTGCACTGATGATTTAAACATCATCATCCGTAGCATGCTTGGGTGTGTCGTCAGTAAAGTACCGAGCTAGATTGAGTGTGGTAAAGTAGAAGAACATCTTCTGCTACCATCTCTTGAAGTTCAACCCAGTGAACTTCTCTGACTTTTCCCCGTGGTTGATTGGAATATTTCCAATCGGGACAGAGGGAGCCTTCACGTGTTGAGCCTGTTGCATCTCAACTATTTCCGTGGCCATCTCAACAGAATAAAATTTGTTTCAAGATTGTTGGACAATCTATTATCGGAGATTTTGGAGAAACATATTGAATTTACGAACTAAATTGAGACTTATCTGTTGAGATGATCTGAGTAGATAATCTCAGGCTATCGACCTTGAAAGTCAGGCCGAGCTACTAGGTTGTCAGGAAAATTATGCTTCGTATCGCCGAGTTTGAAAGTAGAGTCGCCGAGTCAGTAGTCGGAGTCATCGAGTCAAGAAAGAAATTTCCCGAGGGAGATGCCAAGTCCTGCGCTTAATGTATTATCTTTAATATAGATTCGCCCCACCTCCGACTGTGTTTTGAGATTCTATCGGGGCGTCTGTTTCCCAGGATACAACAGCAGAACCATGCACACAACCAAGCACTGGTTGTTCGCGGCGAACTGAGAATGCACCCGAGTGCTATCATGAGTAGTTCAACCGAACGGATGCACGACTCAAAGGAAAGAATCAGGGAACGAAGGTGGTGGAATTCTTTTGTTATTACTTTCATTTCTTTGTTTGCCCAAGATCTAGCCTTTTTATATAAGAGGGTTCACACTTGGATGTAATAAATGATCGAGTTATGATCATTCAATGCTGGGTTTAATGTCTATCATTATTGCCAAGACGTTATAGAATTATCATTAATGAGTTTAATATTTACGTTACACTCTTGAGCAGGTAGCAAAAGGAGATTTAGATGATAAAATGTTGGTGCATTCACTTCGGCAAATTTTACCTCGGCCTGTCTGACATTCGACGTGGATAGATTGTGCATGCACACGAGTTAACTTGGATTAGTGCAAATCCGAGTCATAAATTTACACCCTTACGTATCCACACGTGAGAGAGACTCTCCTCATTCATATATTAACAACATCAATATATATGTCATAATCTAAACCATTAATAAAGTCAATAGACTCATAGTGTGAAACTAAAAATTCATGCACAAATTACTCTCCACCTCTTTATTCCATTCATATTTCCAATAATAGTTTTATGCTAGGTTTACTTGCTGGAAGTTTTTTCAGCAATGTTCATGGTTTTTTCTCTGTCGTCTTCGTTTTTTTGGCCTGCTGAACTTTAATTTGAACAAATTCCTCTAAATTGCAGGCACAAGCTTTATTTAAGATTGGCCGTGGCGAACCACCTACAATTCCGATCTCCTTGTCTACGAATGCCCGTGATTTCATTAGCCTGTGCGTGAAAGTGAATCCCGAGGATCGTCCCACTCCTTCTCAACCGTTGGACCACCCATTCATCATGAGTTCTAGAGTTTCTTCAGGATCTAACTCTTCTTCCTTCAATAATGAGCGATGAGGATTTGCATACGTGCCAGTATGAGACTTTTAAAGCATCTAGGTGAGGTTATATATCTTGGTTCATTCAAAAGTTTAGAAATCTTATCTGGTCATATTATCTGCATATTTCCTGTTTACATTTCGACTCCTTGCGTTGCTTTAGAAATATTATCTGGTCATGATTCCTCACTGCCAGAATCTTAAAACATTGCTCTAAGCTGGCGAGTCAACACACTCAGGTTGCGCAGTTGATCTCTCGTTTACTCAAAAGTTGATCATAAGCAACACATGGAAAAGGTCCATGGAATTTGGCTGCGCAGGAAGAGCAACTTGGATATGCATCCTGTCGTGAACGGTGAATGCATGAACTTTGTGTTAAGTATTATCAAGTTGTATTTGGATGAGACATGAGTGTTCTAATGTTGCCCTCTTCAAGTTTGTGTTTGGTGTAAACGTGGAGTTCAGACTTCAGTGTACATTTCTTTTTTAGATGAGACAAAATATATATATATATATATATATATATATATATAGTAAGAAACTTTGATGATTAGATAACTCACTTGGTATTATTATTCATAAATAAGTTTGACTATGAGAAAACAAGTGCTTTCTTTTATAAATACAGTATTTTCTAAAAGGCTTATTCAGTATTCAATATTTGAGATTGTTCTAAAGTATATCTAATTTTATGATTGTCCAAAAGCTATATATCTTTTTCATTTTACTCCTTGGATAAAATTGATTTTACTCCTAGGATAAAATTGATTTTTTTTTTCATCTCTTTCTTCTCTCATTTATATACAGCTCTCTTTCTTTCTCTCTCTTTTTTTTAATTTTAAATTATAATAATTATTTTTCTCCTGTGTATACATGTAACGATATTAATTTTTAAAAATCCTACACTAGCACCAACGTCTTAAACCTTACACTAGTACCATTATGATAGTGCTGTTTTTTTTAGAAATCAGCATCATGTTAGTGATGCTGGTATGTTAAATTATGTTTTTTAAAAAATAATAATAATAAATAAAAGTATATTTGGACTCTAGAGCACTGTAGAAATTTATATGAATTGGAATTGATTCAACTGGAGTTGTCTAGGTCCATCAATAAATTTTGACCAAAATTCATTGATAAATCTAGGAGATTAAGATTTTTGAAAAGTCGACATGTAATAAAAGATAGTATTGCAATGAAGGTATTTATGATATTTAGTTCTGACATTTCTACAAGAACTTATAGATATGTGTCAATTGTCTTAAAGTCATAAACTTTGAAAAAAATTTTATCATTGTTTTTAATTACTTCAAGTTGATATTTTTGGGCACATATAAATTTTGGGGCACTTTAAAAATCTATAGAAATTGGAATGAGTCCGATCTAAGTGGTTTAGGTCCATCAATAGATTTCGATTGAAACTCTTTGATCTCTCTAAAAAGATTTGAAATAATATTTTTTAGACTTGGAACTGGATTGTTATGGGTTCCATTCGGTAACAAATGTAGATCTCTAAATGAGCTTCGATTCAAACCAAAGAGCGTTTCGATTCAAACCAAAGAGTGTTTCATTCTAATACCTGAGTCGAAAGTCATGACCTTTGGAAGTAAGTATTTGACACATACATATATATAATTTATTGTAAAGATGTCAAAACCAGACATAGATGCTATAAATACCTTCACTACACTATACCCTTCCATTACATTTCAACTTTTCAAAAATTCAAATCTCCTAAATTCATCAATAGGTTTCGGTCAAAATCCATTGATAAAACTAGAAAACTTAAATTAGACTCATTCTAAGTCTCATGGGTTGATATGATGCATAGGGATTCAAAGGTGCCCTTGTTTCTCGACCTTCCTAGCAGTGCTTAAAATGATTTTAAAATTCCTTCATGATTTTGGATTTGTGTTTGACAAGTGTATGTAAGAGTTTAGATGATGAAGATGTGGCAACTACATCCACAAATGAGACAGGTGTTGGATCGAAAAAAATTTAGATATCTCCACAATGACATGATATTGTCCACTTTGGGCCTAAGCCCTCATGGCTTTGCTCTTGGACTCTCCCCAAAAGGCTTCATTCCAATGGAGATATTTTTTCTCTTATAAACACATGATCTTTCCCATGTGTTTTCAATATGGGACTATGTTTGCAACCTTGCAACTCCAACAATCCACCCCTCAAACAAAGGATCATAGGCTTCCCATGTCCGATCCTCGACCCACCAGGTCTTCCTGCCCCTCGGTCCACCCGACCTACTAGGACTTCATTGCCTAGTCGCAACTAGGACTTCCTACCTAGTGTCTGGTCCTCTTGATCCGAACATAGGAGCCCCAACTTTCTTTGTTCGAGGTCAATATTATACCCACATAGCTCAATCAGACCATATCTCTTGTGCACAGTCGACGGTTAAACCTTCTGGCAGTCCGGGCTCTGATACCACTTGTTGGATCGAAAAGAATTTTGATATCTCCACAATGACATGATATTGTCCACTTTGGGCCTAAGCCCTCATGGTTTTACTCTTAGGCTCTCCACAAAAGGCCTCATTCCAATGGAGATATCTTTTCTCTTATAAACTCATGATCTTTCCCATGTGTTTTCAATATGGGACTATATTTACAACCTTGTAACCCCAACAATCCCCCCCTCAACCTTTCCCATGTATTTGACAAGTGCATGTAAGAGTTTAGATGATGAAGATGTGGCAGCTACATCCACAAGTGAGACAGGGGCTTCTTGACCTTCAACAGGATGTTCAATATTTTCCTTTCCATTGCCCTGGGCCATCTCTATCTCATGCTCATCTTGGAAACTGATTTTTTTAATTCTTTTGGTCATGGGCACTCACTCAATTTCTTTTGTAGATGAGGGTGTGATTCTCTTTATAGCACTCCTCTTTGCCCTTGTTATTGGTTGATTAGCAGGTAATGCCTATATATCCTTGGCAAGCAATTGACTTTGAAGATCTTTGATTTTTCTCTCTTGTTCTGCTATAATTTTATCTTTTATAGCTATAATGTTGTCCTTTTCATTAATTGTTTTATCCCTACCAGCTATTGTAGTTTCTAAATCACCGGTCTCGTGGTAATTTTGATGTGATCAACCAAGTCAAGTTAGGTCATGTTATTGTTTAACCCCTATGTCTAAGTGTGCAGGAACTTAGGAGCACAGGAAGTTGAGCGAAAGACGTAGCTAGAGAGAAGGATGGCACGGGAGAGAGTTGATGGGCTCGGTGCGTCCGAGAAACGAGGTGCTGCGGAAGAGAACACTAGCAAATGAGAAAGAAGCGCACGACGTTTTTGAGGGACGAGAAACCGGAGTGGAAGCTTGCTTAAGGAGAAGGCCCAAAGATGGGTCCGGGTGATTCCAATTCCAGTTCGATGAAATCACCCAAGCGATCAAAGCAGTGGAAGAGCCAAAGAGGGAGTTGCTGGAGGCGCCCTCAATGTGGCTAGAGGCGCCTCTGTGCCTTTTTGTGGGAAAGCGCCTTCATCCCTTTAAAGGCGCCTTAGATTGGGCAAAAGATAAATGTTGACGAAGATAAAACCTTATCTTCGCTTGCCTCACTGGAGGTGCCTTCCACCTTATTGGAGGCGCCTTCCAATCTCGGATAAGATTTTTCAGGGACTATAAAAATAGCCCTGGACCTAGAAAATGCATAACAACTCTTATATTCATTTGCTAGTACATTTTTTAGCATTCAATGAGTGTAATAGGCTTCTCCACCTACACGAAGGAGATCTTTTTAGTGCTTTATTCTATCTTGGATTAACAATCACCTAGGTTGTAACCAAGTAACTCCTTAGTGCCCTTAATTTATCAGTTGTTTAATTTCCTTTTTATAAGTGTGCTACTAATCTGAGTTGAAACATCAAGAAGGGTTTTGTTTTATTTTTCAATAGGCAATTCACCCCTCTCTTGCTGGCCCAACTTGTTCCAACAAGTGGTATCAGAGTCCAACCGCTTTAGGAGGACTAACCGCTGATTGAAGCAAAGATAATGGCTGGACTCAGCATCTATCCACCAAAGTTCAAGGGGGAGTTCACAAGTTGGAAGAACAAGATGGAGGTATTCATTAAGATAGGTGTTCTTTTACTATTAATCATAAAATTTGATTTTGTTGCACCAGAGGACAAAGAAGAATACCAATGGACAAAAAAGGAGCAAACCGACTTCGTGGCAAACATTAAAGTAGAGTTCCATCTGTTGAGCGTCTTACCACCATAAGAAGTCAACCGGATCGAAGCCTACGAGTCAACCAAGGAGCTCTGGGAGAAATTCCTAGAACTACACGAAGGGACCTCGTAGGTAAAACTCGCGAGACAGGATCTGCTCAGGAACTAGATCAGTAATATCAAATTGGAAGAAGGGGAAACTGTTGCATATCTTCACTCAAGAATAAATGAACTTGTCACCGGACTCACGAATCTCGGAAAAAAGGTAACCAACTGAGATTCACTAAGGTACGCACTTAACACATTTGCTAGGACTACTAAATGTGCATCATTAGTAGATGCTTATTATATCTCTAAAGATCTAAAAGTAAGTACCCTAGAAGAATTATTTTCAACTTTTGAAGTTCATGAAACGAAATGTGCAAATCTGAAGAACGAGCCCAAGCACAATATCGCCTTAAAGGCAAAAATGGATGAACCGGACTCTGAATCTTCTCTCGATGATGATGAAACAACATTCATGGTAAGAAAATTTAAAAAGTTATTTAAAACTAATAAATTTAATCAAGTGCAAGGTAAAGAAAGAAAAAAAAAAGGTAAGATGCTAACACTACAATGAAGAAGGGTACGTGAAAGATAACTACCCAAAATTGAAAAGTAAGGACAAGGAAAAGAATAAGAAGCTAGCCCAGAATAAGTATAAAAAATCTAAAGGTGACATGGGATGAAAAGTCGTCCAAATCAGATATCAAAGCCCTCACCGGACTTGCGCTAGTGGCAAGTCACCAAGAAGATAAAGATGAAGCAAGCTCATCCGAAATGAGCATCAAAAGAATTGATGAAGCAGGAGCGACATCAGAAGAAAGCAGCACTTCAAGGGGAGCTTCAGATTACGGGATCGACAAGGTAAGTCAGGTATGGTCTCTACCTCCTGATAAATTATTTCAGTTTATAAAAATGTTATCAAAAAATTCCTGCTAATTAGAAAAAAAAAACATATGATGAATTAAAGGAATTTTAGCAACATCTTGTCGATTAGAAGACTTCAACAAGATAAAAATAGAAAATAAAAAATTAAAAGCAGAAATAGAAGAGTTAAAAAATCGTACATACTCACATATTCAACAAGTTAAAAGATATAATGGATTAAATTAGCACTTTAAATACCATAAGAGTCAAATTAGGAAAATATCATAGAAATATGTTCTTAAGAAATTTTTGATTAATCTTATAGGAAAGAATCTATTTTGGGTTCCAAAATCATATTTAGGTTAAATTTTTTTTCATGAACTATCTTTTTCTTAATTAAAATGTTTTGAAAGTTAGACCTAAGGCTTTTAGAAAGAAAAATAAATATTTAATTTCTTTAAAAGACTTTGTCTAGAAGTGGTTGTTGTTCTAATAACTAAGAAGGTCTGTTGGTGCAGCGGAGACCGGCAAGAGGGGGTGAATTGCTGAGAACAAAAAGTAACTATACCCTCCTCGTACTTTCAACTCAGTTAGTGCAATAGTTAACAAAATAATAAAACAGTAAAAGAAAGACACAGAAGAATTAACCTGGTTACAACCAAGAAGGTTGTTAATCCAGGGCAATAGAAGCGCACTAAAAGGAACTCTCCTTTGCTGAAGGCGGAGAAGCCTTTTACACTTTCAAAAGCTCAGAACTATTGCTAGGAAACACTACAGATTGAATGCTTGAGTTGTTCTTGAATTCCTAGCTCCAGGGGCCTTTATATAGGCTCTGGAAATCTTATCCCAAGAGTCCAAGGCGCCTCCAACAGGGTTTAAGGCGCCTCCAACTTAATCTGCGGATAAAACTTTATCCGCAGCGCAAACGGTCAAACTGGCCTACTCAAGGTGCCTTAAACAATCCATTCAAGGCACCTTCAATGTGTTTACGGCGCCTTCAATGTGTTTACGGCGCCTTCAATGTGTTTACGGCGCCTTCAATGTGTTTAAGGCGCCTTCAAGGTTCCTGCTACAGTAATTTCTGCTACAGTAACTTCCAGCCTCTTTTGACTCCTTTTCTTCTTCACTTTGTCTTCCGAAGCTCCGTTTGTTTGGGTGATTTCGGCCAACCGAAATAGGGCTCACCCGAACCCAATTTTCGGCCTTCTCCTCGAGCAGCCTTCCGTCCCGGCTTCACGTCCCTCGAACGCCGCGCACGCTCTTCACGCCCACCGGAGTACTCTTCCGCAGCTCTCTCGTCCTTCGGACGCACCGAGCCCGTCGGCTCCCTTTCCGTGCCGTCTTTCTCGCTAGCTGCGTCTTCCGCTCGACTTCCTGTGTTCCTAAGCTCCTGCACACTCAGACACAGGGATCAAATACAGCAGGACCTAACCAACTTGGTTTATCACATCAAAACTATCACGGGGTCCAACAATCTCCCCCTTTTTGATGTGCATCAACCCAAGTTCAAGTTAGGGTTAAAAATAGACATAAACAGTAATTTTAAAGAAAAATTACTAAACTAACAAGTTAAGAATAATTTTTGCAATTAGAAAAATTGCAACACAAAAAAAAAAATTTAAGTTTTTCTAACTCCCCCTAAACTTGTACTTTTCTCTCCCCCTTTGATCACAACAAAAATGGGGTCTTCAGAATATTCAAGTAAGATTGAAGTTTTTTTGAAAAATTTCTAAGTTAAAAATGAATTTTTGAAAAAAAATTGCTTTGTTAAAATAAATTTTCAAAAAAAAAATTCTAAGTATAAAAAATCCTAAGTAAATATTCAAATGTTCCCAAAAAAAAATTCTAAGTCAAGTGAATGAACTTTTAGAATTTTCCAGAAGAAAATTTCTAACCTAAAAAATTAAGTTAGAATTTTTAAAAAAAATCTAAGGAATTTTTTGTTTATTTTAACAAATATTTGATAAACTTTCAAAGCATTATTTAATTTTTGTTTAATGCTTTTTCAGAAAGTTAATTAAACATTTTCTTTCAATATTTTAGCTTCCAGGTCATTGCGAGGCACTAGGCCTTCTTGGTTATTGGAGCAACAACCACTTCCTTAGACAAAGCTTCCATAAAGAATTTCAATGTTTAATTTTCTCATTGTAAGCTTTTAATTTTTGAAAAATTAATTAAGCACAGATTTTGGAACCCAATAAAGGTTCCTTCCTACAGGATTATTCAAAAATCTAGGGGGTACATAGTTCCTTGGTATTTTTCTAAGTTGACCTTGATGCTTCCTTATATACCAATTTAATTTACCATAAATTCTAATTTTTGACTTTGGAAATTTCTTTAAGCATGCATCATTTTTCAATTTTTTAATTTCTAATTTTAGATTTTCATTTTCTGATTTTAGATGATCATACATTTCTAACGGGCATGCTCTTGCTAGGTTCAACTTTAGTTCAACATTCTCTTTTTCTAATTGATCTAACTCTTTAGAAAGAGACTTGATAAATTTGAAAGATTGAGTTGGGGTTAGATTGCGTACCTTACTTACCTGGTCTGGTGACGCTCCCCCTTCGCTGCTGCTTTCTTCTTCTGATGTTCCTCCCCCTTCATCGATGCTCATCTCTGAGCTTGAGTCTTCTTCCGGTTGATGGTTCGCCAATAGCGCTAACCCTGAGAATTCTTCGATGTCCGACTCAGAGGTTGACGAATCTGACCAAGTAGCCTTCAGATTCTTGTGCTTGGAGGGTTCTGGTTTCTTGTATTTTGGCTTTGCCCTTTCTTTCTCCTTTCTCTTTAGCTTTGGGCAGTCATCTTTGATGTGTCCCTCTTCGTTGCAGTTGTAGCAGCGAACCGTCCTCTTCTTTCGATGATGCCTCTGCGATTTAAATTTATTAGTACTAAAAAACTTATTGAAGCGTCTTACCAGTAGTGCCGCTTCGGATTCGTCGACTGAGGCTTCGGAGTCAGAACTGTTCATCTTTGCCTTTAAGGCAATGTTCTGACTTGTCTTCTCTGCTCCGTTGGGTTCTGAAACTCGAGATTCGTGAAGTTCAAAAGTTGAAAATAATTGTTCTAACGTACTTACCTCGAGGTCCTTAGAGATGTAGTACGCATCTACTAAGGAGGCCCACTCTGGAGTTCTCGGGAAGGCATTGAGCGCGTATCGGATAGAATCCCGGTTGGTTACCTCTTCTCCAAGGTTCATTAGTTGCGTTATCAGCTCCTTGATTCTCGCCTGGAGTTGCGCTACCTTCTCGCCTTGGTTCATCCGGAGGTTCGTTAACTGGTTCCGGAGGATGTCACGCTTCGCTAGCTTCGCTTCGGAAGTACCTTCGTGAAGCTCCAGGAAATTCTCCCAGAGATCTTTCGCTGATTCGTAGCTTCCGATCCGATTTACCTCCTGCGGCGACAGCACACTGAGCAGGTGGAACTCTGCATTTCCGTTGGCGACGAAATTGGCTTGCTCCTTCTTGCTCCATGTGTTTTCTTCTTTGTCTTTCGGTGCTGCAAAACCATATTTCATTGTAATAAGAATATCAAAATCCGTTTTAAAAAATACCTCCATTTTGCGCTTACAAGTGGCGAAGTCTCCGTCGAACTTCGGGGGATGGATGTTCGCTCCGGCCATCGTCTTGATCATAGTGCTTCAGTTGGCGGTTAGTCCTTCTGAGGGAATCAGGCTCTGATACCACTTGTTGGTGCAGCGGAGACCGGCAAGAGGGGGGTGAATTGCTGGGAACAAAAAGTAACTATACCCTCCTCGTACTTTCAACTCAGTTAGTGCAATAGTTAACAAAATAATAAAACAATAAAAGAAAGACACAGAAGAATTAACCTGGTTACAACCAAGGAGGTTGTTAATCCAGGGCAATAGAAGCGCACTAAAAGAAACTCTCCTTTGCTGAAGGCGGAGAAGCCTTTTACACTTTCAAAAGCTCAGAACTATTGCTAGGAAACACTACAGATTGAATGCTTGAGTTGTTCTTGAATTCCTAGCTCCAGGGGCCTTTATATAGGCCCTGAAAATCTTATCCCGAGAGTCTAAGGCACCTCCAACAGGGTTTAAGGCGCCTCTAACTCAATCTGCGGATAAAACTTTATCCGCAGCGCAAACGGTTAAACTGGCCTGCTCAAGGCGCCTTAAACAATCCATTCAAGGCGCCTTCAATGTGTTTAAGGTGCCTTCAAGGTTCCTGCTACAGTAATTTCTGCTACAGTAACTTCCAGCCTCTTTTGACTCCTTTTCTTCTTCACTTTGTCTTCCGAAGCTCCGTTTGTTTGGGTGATTTCGGCCAACCGAAATAGGGCTCACCCGAACCTAATTTCCGGCCTTCTCCTCGAGCAGCCTTCTGTCCCAGCTTCACGTCCCTCGAACGCCGCGCACGCTCTTCACGCCCACCGGAGTACTCTTCCGCAGCTCTCTCGTCCTTCGGACGCACCGAGCCCGTCGGCTCCCTTTCCGTGCCGTCCTTCTCGCTAGCTGCGTCTTCCGCTCGACTTCCTGTGTTCCTAAGCTCCTGCACACTCAGACACAGGAATCAAATACAGCAGGACCTAACCAACTTGGTTGATCACATCAAAACTATCACGGGGTCCAACAAGGTCTAGTGCATCACCACTGTCTGGAAGCTAATTACTGAAATAAATCTTTAATTGACTAACTGCTAAGCATTTAATTGTTATAAAAATACTTTCAAATAAATTGGTTCACATAAATAAATTCTATTAGAAATTAATTAGAAGTTAATGTTTTTTTAATGTGGAAAAGACTTTATTTCTACTTAAAATAATTTCAACTTAATATGACAATTTTTATCTGTCTTATATATATATTTCTTTAAAAAAATTAAAATAATTAAAATTATTTTTCAACTTGTTTTAATTCGTTTATAAATTAAGATTTTTCGAAGTTTAAACTTTTATAATTTTCTGGATAAAAGTATTTTTCCTTAAATTTTCAAAACATTCTAGACTACCCCATTTTAATGTAATCAAAGGGGGAGAATAGGGGGAGGGTAGTACAATTTTTCCTATATAATTTTTCCTGTTATTTGTTTTTGTTTATGGTTTATCCTAACTTAAAGGGCTACTCACATCAAAAAGAGAGAGATTGTAAGTACCCTGTGATAATTTTGATATGATCGACCAAGTCAAGTTAGGTCATATTATTGTTTAACCCCTGTATCTAAGTGTGTAGGAACTTAGGAACATAGGAAGTTAAGTAAAAGACGCATCTAGCGAGAAGGACGATACTGGAGAGAGTCGACAGGCTCGGTGAGTCTGAGAGATGAGGTGCTATGGAAGAGTACGTTGGCAGACGATAGGGAAGCGTGTGGCATTTCCCATGGATGAGAAGCCGGAGCTAGCGAGAAGGACGGTACGGGAGAGAGTCGACGGACTCGCTGAGTTCGAGGGACGAGGTGTTATGAAAGAGTATACTGGTAATTTTGATATGATCAAATAAGTCAAGTTAAATCATGTTATTGTTTAACCCCTGTTTCTAAGTGTGGAGGAACTTAGAAACACAGGAAGTTGAGCGAAAGACGCAACTAGCGAGAAGGACGGTACAGGAGAGAGTCGACGAGCTCGATGAGTCCAAGGGGCGAGGTGCTATGGAAGAGTACGCTGGCAGACGAGAGGGAAGCGTGTGGCATTTCCCAGGGATGAGAAGTCGGAATGGAAGCTTGCTCGAGGAGAAGGTCGGAAGATGGGTCCGGGTGAGCCCAATTCTGGTTGGACAAAATCACCTAGACAATCGGAGCAGCGGAAGAGCCCAAGAGGGAGCTACAAAGCTACTAGAGGCGTCTTCAATGTGGCTAGAGGTGCCTCCGCGCCTTTCTGTAAATCCCTTTGAAGGCGGCTTAGACTGGGCAAAAGCTAAACCTTGGCGAAGATAAAACCTTATTTTCATTTGCGTCGCTGGAGGCGCCTTCCACCTTGTTGGAGGCCACTTCCAGCCTTGGATAAAATTTTTCAATGGCTATAAAAAGATCCCTAGACCTAGGAAATACATAGCAACTCTTGTATTCATTTCCTAGAATATTTCTGAGCATTCAACGAGTGTAATAGGCTTCTCTGCCTACACGAAGGAGATCTTTTTAGTGCTTTATTCTATCTTGGATTAACAACCACATAGGTTGTAACCAAGTAACTCCTTAGTGCTCTTAATTTATCAATTGTTTAATTTCCTTTTTATAAATGTGCTACTAATCTAAGTTGAAAGATCGAGAAGAGTTTTGCTTTATTTTTCAACAAGAAATTCACCCCCCCCCCCTTTTGCCGACCTAGCCTGTTCCAACATATTTTAATCTCATCAATTAACTCGCTAATTCTGGTATCCATCTTTGCAATGAGTTAGATGTCAGCCTCAACCATAGACTCCAACTGAACAATTTCGCCCTCCCTTGCTTGGCAAATTGTACAAGACTCTTTCTCCTGAACACATTCTATAGTAAATTCCTGAGCTTCGGCTGCCTATTCAGGAATTTGCTCAGGAACTTGTACAGAAATTTCCTCATAAACTGATTGTATAATCCCTCCTCAATTTGTTGATCTATATTCTCTACAACATCTTCCAGAGAATCATTTGAGAGCAAGTGTGTCTCTAGATCTGATGGACTTAAATCAACAATTATTTTGGCAGTAGTAATTCTACAATCCTAAACTTTATAGTCTCCACAAGAGAGTCTGACCACTTCCATCTATATATTCTTAGATGGGCATATTGTTGGTTGCTACTCGGAAAGCCTAACGATTCCACTGTACAAAAATTTTGTACAAAGGTCTGAACCTTTTCCTAGCTACCATGTGTTCTTTTAAATTAAACTTGGATCGCCTGCGGAACTTTATATGTTTGATCCTAAGTTTAACTTATTTGTTCTTTTAGGTTTAGACTTGGATCTCCTGCGAAACTTAACACGTTTGATCCAAATCACCTAGGTTACGAAGACAATTAAATATCTATTTCTAAAATTGGCTTCCAGTACTGATGTGGTGAGGCACATGGCCTTCTTGGATATGGGAACAACCACCACCGACTAGACAAAGCCTTTTAAGGAAAGCTAATATTTAATTTCCTTAAATAACTCTAGGTTAACCAAAAAGAACAATCGAAGCACAAGTTCGAAAAGAAAACAAAAGAACACAACATCGAAAACTAATTCGAAACCTAGAATCACATGCCTCTTGTATTTGGTATTTTTACAAAGAAATAAAACTAGTATGATGCGGAAATTAAATACTAGTATACCTTTTCTTTTGCAAACAAAAACCTCTAGGTCTTCTACCGTATTCCTCTTCTAACCTCAGACGTTGTGTGGGCAACGACCTTCCGAGATGAGAACCACCAAGCACCTTCTTCTTCCTTGCAAGTTTCGGCCATCAAAACTTCTCCTAGGATGAAGAGGTTCGGCCACCACCACCATGCTCCAAGGGATGCTAGAAACAAAGCTTTCTTTCTCTCCTTCTTCTTCTTCTTCTCTAAACTTGATCCGGCCACCATATGAATCTCCACAAGAAGGATGAGGTTCGGCCATCAAAGAGAAGAGAGGAGGAGAGGATGGCCGGCCACACCAAGGAAGAAAAAGAGGGATAAAATAGAATAGAGTTCTTGTCATGAAGGCACCTCTACCCCCTCTTTTATAATCCTTGGTCTTGGCAAATAAGGAAATTTTAATAAAAACTTCCTTAATTCCTTTGCCATGAAAAATAAATTTAATTGATATAAAATCAATTTCTCTTTTATTAATCAACATGGTCGGCCACAATAATCTAAGCAAAGGAAATTTAATTCAATCAAGAATTAAAATCTTCCTAATTTGTTTCCAGAAATTTAAAAAAAAATAAAATTTCTCTAATAATTTTTATCCCTTCATGATTGGTTTATAAAAAGGAAATTTAATAAATTAAAATTTTTCTTTTAAACATGTGGATAAAAAGAAAGTTATCTCTAAAATTAAAATCTCTTTTAATCTACAAATAAAGAAAGATATAAAATCTTTTCTTAATCTCTTGTAGAAACTTATAAAAGAGAATATTTAATTTTAAACTCTCTTTTAAATCATGAACATGGTTAAAAAGGAAAGTTTTCTTAAAATTTAAAATCCACCTTTTAATCAACAAATAAGGAAAGATTTCAAATTTTAAGCTCTCTTTTAAACATGTAGATGATTTACAAATAAGGAAAGTTTTAACAAAAAATTAAAACCATCCTTTTAATCTACAAATAAGGAAAGAGATTAATCTCTTCTCTTAATCTTTTGTAGAAAGCTATAAAAGGAAATTTTTAATTTTTAAACTCTCTTTTAAAACCATGATATCCACATAAGAAATAATTTTAATAAAAATCCTTTTTAATATTCTAGTGGCCAACCACCTAAGCTTGGGACCCAAGCTTTGGCCGGCCACCAACTTGGCTCATCCATTTGGTCTTGGCCGGCCCTAGCTTGGGTTCCAAGCTATCTTGGCCGGCCCCATTGGATGGGTAAGAAGGTGGGTATGTAGTGGGTATAAATCTCTATATACAAGAGGCTACGATAAGGACCGAGAGGAGGAATTGGTTTTTGTCTCCCGATGGAATTAAGCATCCCGTGTTCGCCCCGAACACACAACTTAATTTCATCAATAATAATTCATTCCACTAAAGAACTATTATTGAACTACCGCACCAATTCCAAATTACATTTTGGGCTCCTTCTTATTATGAGTGTATTAGTCTCCCTGTGTTTAAGATAACAAATGTCCACTAATTAAGTAAGTTACTGACAACTCACTTAATTAATATCTTAGTCCAAAAGTAGTACCACTCAAATTCATCGTCATGTCGGACTAAGTCCACCTGCAGGGTTTAACATGACAATCCTTATGAGCTCCTCTTGGGGACATTCTCAACCTAGATTACTAGGACACAGTTTCCTTCTATAATCAACAACACACACTATAATTGATATCATTTCCCAACTTATCGGGCTTATTGATTTATCGAACTAAATCTCACCCATTGATAAATTAAAGAAATAAATATCAAATATATGTGCTTGTTATTATATTAGGATTAAGAGCACACACTTCCATAATAACTGAGGTCTTTGTTCCTTTATAAAGTCAGTATAAAAGAAACGACCTCAAATGGTCCTACTCAATACACTCTAAGTGTACTAGTGTAATTATATAGTTAAGATAAACTAATACCTAATTACACTACGACCTTCCAATGGTTTGTTCCTTTCCATCTTGGTCGTGAGCTACTATTTATAATTTATAAGGTACTGATAACATGATCCTCTGTGTGTGACACCACACACCATGTTATCTACAATATAAATTAATTGAACAACTACATTTATCATAAATGTAGACATTTGACCAATGTGATTCTTATTTCTAGATAAATGTTTATACCAAAAGCTAGGCTTTTAGTATACATCCTAACACATATTATCTGTAAGGATCCATTACTCTGACATGTTCACACATCCACACCTGTAATAGAATAAAAATGGTTAAATATGAAATATTATGTATAAAATATATGCATATACCATTAAATTTAAGATCTTACAGCAAGGAGATGTGCAAACCCTTTGAGTATGGGAGCATTATTTCCCTCAAGGTCCTCTGGTTTCAGCCTCTGTGAAAATATCATACCAATGGCCCCTAGTTATGGGCTCATATAGTCATTACAGCCTTATACCAATTATACCTACCTAAATTCTCAAAATCATCTACACAATCAATTAGTAATTGTATTGATAATCTAGATATACTATTAGTAGTAGTGAATAAAACACAAACAAAGAAATACAATATTAAAAATTGATAAAATCGAGTATCAGATTCAGTAGATGAAGGTTGTTTACTAACGTTAATCATCTTGTTCTCTAGTTCCTTCTGTGTACACTCGATATTACTGAAGTATTGAAGAAATAGTGGGGTGGCAGCTGCATGCTACTACAAATTTACTTCGTCACCTTGATTTGGGAGTCCTAGAATCAGTGAAACATCTTTCCTTGTGAAGCTAGTCTCCATATTATGAAAGATGGAACATTTGGCTTCAACGTCCCAATTGTCAAATATATTTTGTATAAGGTTTCGGATATTTGCAATTTCAGCCATGGCTACGGCTCAAGCAAATGGGCTTCCATTTATCAACTCAATCTGTCTGTTGTTTATGTGTAGTGATGATAAAAAAGCCTTGAAGTAAGGATAATTACTTTTCCAATGCACTTTCTTACGATATGCACGAGAAGTAGAGGTTCTCTGGCTCACCATTTAATTTTGTCAAACAAATACATCATATCTTAGTGATACTTATTATGCTTCATTACAATGTTGTTAGTTTTCAATCATAATATGATACATTACACTGTTATTTTTTTAACCAGAATATGATACACTACAATGCCTATAATTTCTCCTAGCTACTAAAATATGATTAGTAACTGCTACAACATGGCTACTTATCTTGCTGTAGCAGTTAGGGTCAAGTAGTTACTACAATAATAAGAAGCCAATAGGGACTGTAGGGTTTAACCACGTTGTATTAGTCATTAGAGTTTAACTAAGTTGTAGCATCTACTATCGAGTAGCTACTACAATGTTACCACCATTTTTTAAACCCTCTATTCCCTGAAAGTAAATATTTAATCCAAACAATTATAATCATTAAACATCATTGTCGCAGCTTGGAGAATAATCAAAACCCTAAACATTTAAACATGTATACAAGAGGAGAAGAATCAAAACACTAAAGCCTTACGAAATACTTACGATGGAGAAGAAGCTTTGAAGGAGAAACAAGTCATCGTAGTGAGGTTGATTGACAAAGAGACCGTGGGGCACCGATATACTTTCAATGAAAATATTTCAAAATATTTGTCACACGCCCAATTTTATGGTTAAAACTTTGGCAGATGAGGGCAAAACAGTAATTGCACAATATATTTTCGCTTTCTCCGGCGGTGTATGATAATATATATTAGGATTAGAGGAAATTACAACTTCAATGTAAAAGATTTACCATCAAATGGTTTGTAGGAAATAATATTTGGTAGTTTCTTGCAAATTAACAACCAAAAAAATGGTGACAAAAGGTTCTTTGGAGTGCCGAAGTAGCAGTTATAACATTGTAGTAGCTAAGCGTTGAAGTAGCTGCTACAATGATGTAGTAGCTAACCGTCTAATTTGCTACTATAGACTTGTAGCAGCTAGCTGTCAAAATAGTTGCTACAACGTTGTAGAAGCTGACATTTCAAGTAGCTACTACAATGTTATAGCAGCTAGCATTCGAAGTAGCTACTACACCATTGTAACAGTTACCTGTCAAAGTAGTTGCTACAATGTTGTAACTGCAAGCTATCGAAGTTTCTACTACACTATTGTAGCAATTAACATTCAAATTAGCTACTACAGCATTGTAGCAATTACCTATTAAAGTAGCTGCTATAATGTTGTAGCAGCTACTTCGACAGATAACTGCTACAACACTATAGTAGCTACTTCGAATGTTAGCTGCTACAACGTTATAGCAGCTACTTCGACAGATAACTGTTACAACGGTGTAGCAGCTACTTCGACAGATAATTGCTACAATTGTGCAACAGCTACTTCGTCGATGACTAGCTGCTACAACATTGTAGCAACTACTTCGATAGGTAACTAGTACAACGTTGTAGCAGCTACTTTAAAGGCTAGCTGCTAGTCATAGCTGCTACAACGTTATAGCAGCTAGCTATCAAAATAGCTGCTACACCGTTAAGTAGTTGTTACTGTTGGTGCAACCTTAGGTCAAGGTTGACCTGGGTGACCCGACTCGAGTTGACCTGACTCGAGGTATATTTTAATGTTTGACAAGAATAGAGAAGTTGTATTTTGATGTTTGACAAGAATAGGAACTTGGGGGATTGTGGGTGCAACCTTTGGTCAAGGTTGACCTGGTTGACCCGACTTGAGTTGACCTGATTGGGAAAAGTCCAAGCAGGGAGCTTGGTACGGGAAAAGTCCAAGCAGGGAGCTTGGCACGGGGAAAAGTCCAAGTATGGAGACTTGGCACGGAAAAGTCCAAGCAGGGAGCTTGGCACGGGAAAAGTCCAAGCAGGGAGCTTGGCACGGGGAAAAGTCCAAGCAGGGAGCTTGGCACGGGGAAAAGTCCAAGTATGGAAGCTTGGCATGGGAGGTCGGAGAGGGCTCGGTAGCTCGTTCTCCGGACTAGGTCAGAGAGGGCTCGGTAGCTCATTCTCTGGACTGGATAGAGTCGGAGAGGGCTCGGTAGCTCGTTCTCCGGACTAGGTCAGAGAGGGCTCGGTAGCTCGTTCTCTGGACCGGACGAAGTCGGAGAGGGCTCGGTAGCTCGTTCTCCGGACTAGGTCAGAGAGGGCTCGGTAGCTCGTTCTCTAGACCGGACGTGGAAGTCAGAGAGGGCTCGGTAGTGTTAGGACCAAAAGTAGCTAGAGGGGGGTGAATAGCTCGTCACGTGCTCGTTGCTCGACGTTGCTTGTTTCTTCAAGGATATGCGCAGCGGAAAATACAGAAACAAATCACACAACGCTAACACGGTTGGTTTACTTGGTATCCACCTCACAAGAGGTGACTAGTCCAAGGATCCACACCAACACACACACCCTCCACTAATGAAAACTCTCCTTTATGGTAACTACCAAGGGCGGAGAAGCCCTACAAGACTCAATACAAGAAGAAGAAAGGGTAGTAAAGAAATACAAGCTTACAAGCTTACAATGAGTGCACAAACCCTAACCCTAGTTTCTTCTTCTTTCTTTGATCCGCCTCTTGACTTGGAAGAGCCTCCAAAAACCTTCAAGAACTGGCGATCTCGAGCTTGAGAAGAGCTGTGGAGGAGCTGGTGAAGATCTGAAATGAATCGGTGAAGAGATGCCGAAGGAATCGTGCGCCTGCGGCCTTTATCAACGCCAACGGTCGGATCCCGATCGATTCGATTATTCCCAATAGATCGGGGAGGCTTTGGATCGATCCACGGATCGATCCAGAGCGCCTCTGTGCTCTGGAAAAAACGCCTGGATCGATCCACGGATCGATCCAGCGCTTATCGCGCGAAGCAGCAGCGTCCCAATCGATCCACTGATCGATTGGGACCTCTAGATCGATCCACTGATCGATCCAGAGGCTTTCTGTTCGCTGGGAAAAGTCTGGATCGATCCACTAATCGATCCAGAGCCTGGATCGATCCACTGATCGATCCAGCACTTGGTTTTTGCCCAAACCAAGTCCCAAACCTCCCAAACCAACATCCGGTCAACCTTAACCTGTTGGTACGTCATGCCTAGCATCTAGTCACTCCCTTGACCTGCTAGGACTCCCCACCAAGTGTCCGGTCAATCCCTTTGACCCACTTGGACTTTTATCTTCGTGCCAAGTATCCGGTCACTCCCTTGACCTACTTGGACTTCCACCAGATGTCTGGTCAATCCCTTTGACCCATCTGGATTTCCTCGTGCCAAGTATCCAGTCAATCCTTTGACCTACTTGGACTTCCCAACACCAGATGTCCGATCATCCTTGATCCATCTGGATTTTCCCTTGCCTGGCTTCACTCACCAGGACTTTCATCTGCCTAGCTTCACTCACTAAGACTTTCACCTGGCTTCACTCACCAGGGTTTTCCTTCTGCCTGGCTTCACTCACCAGGACTTTCACCTAGCTTCACTCACTAGGATTTTCCTTCTGCCTGGCTTCACTCACCAGGACTTTCATTCTGTCTGGCTTCACTCACCAGGACTTTCATTCTGCCTAACTTCCCAGTTAGGACTTCCCAGTCAAGTATCCGGTCAACCTTGACCTACTTGACTCTTCTTCAATCAATATCTTATTGTCAAACATCTAAACCCAAACCAAGACTCAGCTTGGTTAACCAGGTCAACCTTGACCTGAGGGATGTTGCACCAACAGGTAGCTCGTTTCTCCGGACTATGTCAGAGAGGGCTCGGTAGCTCGTTCTCTAGATCAGGAAGGCTTTAGGGTTTAAGGCTGGGAAATTGGATCAGTCTGCTGACCGATCCAGTGATACTATGGGTATCTGGATCGGTCTGCTGACCGATCCAGTGATACATTGATTCTCACTGTGGGTCATCTGATCGGTCTGGTGACCGATCAGTAACCAAATAGATTGGGAGAAGGAATAGGAGTGATCGGTCCACAGACCGATCAGGGCTCTGCAACCAACTCACAGAGAGTTGGGATCGGTCTGGGGACCGATCAGCCTAGGGCCTGATCGGTCCACAGACCGATCAGGCCTCTGCAACCAACTCTCTGTGAGAGTTGGGATCGGTCTGGGGACCGATCAGCCTAGGGCTTGATCGGTCCCCGGACCGATCAGATCCGTCCTGGATCGATCAGGGTGGAGCCTGATCGATCCAGGTCTAGTCGTTGAGTCACAACGGCTAGATTTCTATGTCTGTGTTTTCTTCTTCTTCGCAGGTTCATATAAATCAAGAGGTGGAGGGCCTCTACAGTGATAACAAGACTTCTTCTTGCTCCTGCGATCTGAGCTTTGCTGAGCTCTCCACTGCTGAAGCTTCGTGTGAGCTTCCCTCGGCTGGACTCCAACTGATCAGTTGCTGCTGTTGTTGGCATCCGTGAAGTGGTTGCTTCATCACCAGTCGACGAGAAGGCAAGCAAACTAGTGTTTTTACATTAATATTGTTCTTGGCTTCTTGCTTTATCTTTGTACTCCGATCTTGCTGTTGCAAGAGAGATTGTGGCGAGGTTTCTCCACCCAGAAGGAGTTTTTATTAGCCGGTTTTCCGGGGTCTCATCCACCGACGGATTGCTAGGATTCGTCCACCTTACGGACACGCCGAGGAGTAGGAGTATCATCTCCGAACCTCGTTATATCGTCGCGTTTGAGGTTTGATATTCTCCTGTTTCGTTTCTATCTTTTATTTCCGCTGCGCTAACTAAATTTGTAGGAAGAAACGTGAATTTAGGGTCGGCTATTCACACCCCCCCTCTCTAGCCGCGTCCGAAGGTCCTAACAAGTGGTATCAGAGTGAGATCGCTCTTCGTCGGATTAACACCCGGGGGAGCACGAGCTAGAGAATGGATCAACTTGGAGAAGACGTCACGATTCCACCCTTCTACGATCGCGACGACTTCGCGTTTTGGAAGGTAAGAATGAAGTATTTTCTTATGACTAACCTAGTAAATTGGAATTGTGTACAAGTAGGTTTTATTCCTCCGGTGGATAAAGAAGGAGAACCTCTCGAGAAGAAGAAGTGGACGAAGGAACAAATCCACCAATCCATAATCAACGACGAGGTAACGAAAATCTTTGAATTTTCATTACCTAATGATATCTTGTGTAAGATAGGTAGATACAACAATGCCAAGGAGTTGTGGAACAACTTGGCTAAGTTCCATGAGGAGAGCTCCAATTCAAGTCATGAAGAGGAGTCAAGTGAGCCAAGTAGCTCACATCATGGAGGTATGGAATTAGAAGTTGAGGGCTACTCAACATCTAAGGAAGAAGAGGAGGAGAGTTCTTCTTCAAGACTGGAGCAAGAAGAAGAAGCCTCTACCTCCGGAAGGGATGAAGGAGAGAGCTTATATCCATCCTCAACCCTAGGTAACTCAAGCAACTTAATTTCAAGTAAATTACATATAATGTGCTTTGAGTGTAGGGAATATGGGCATTACAAAAGTAAATGTCCAAAGAGGATTAGGAAGACTCCACCGGCATCAAAAGTCAAGGAAGTCGGAGTCCCGATACGCAAGGGCAAGGAGCACGTGGTGTGCTTCCAATGCAAGCAAAGGGGACATTATAGGAGTCAATGTCTAAGGGGGAGGCAACCTCACAAGGACAAGAGATCAAGCACATCTATGGGGGGAGCTAAGGCAAACCCTAAGGTATCCTTTAAGGCACATTCTTACAATTCTAATAAGACACATGCTAGTAGTTTTATTGCAATTGTCAATAATGATAAGCATGATAACCATAGAAACCGATACATGTGCTTAGGTGCCAAACATGTTAGCCTAGATAAGGACAATGCTAGAAATGCCAACCCTAGAGGTAACACCCACGAATTTCTTTATAAGTACATGAGTAATTATTTCCACTAGAACTTAGAAATAAAAGAAAAAAAAAGATATATAATAATATGATAAGAGGAGAAGGTTAAGGATTGAACCTTGAACCTCCCACAAACAATGGAGAAAGATTTATGGCATGATCACCACTAGGATAGAGAGTAACATATGGATAGGAAGAGATAAAAATGTTAGTTAAAGGAGAGAAAAAGAAAATAAAGCAAGAAGCAAGAGAAAACCAAATTTGCTTACCTCTCCTTCCTCTTGGTTAAGAGAAGGAACAAGAAGAAGGCAAGTTGCCTTCCTCACTTCTCCCTCTTCTCATTCTCGTGAGAACCAAGGGAAGAGACATGGGAGAGTTAAGGAAGGGAATAAATGAAGGCATAAATTTCCCTCATGGTGAATAAATAGAAAAATAAGAAAATAAATCTCTCATTTTCTTCTTCTTCCTCCTCCTTCCTCCTTTTCTCTTCTTCACCGAGACTAAGAGGTCTTCCCTCTCCTTGATCCGAGCACTAAGTCAAGCTTCTTCTCCAAGAAAACTAATTTTCAAGAAGGAATCTTCAAGTTCTAGCCCTTCCAAGCAAAGGAAACCAAAGGAGACACAAGAAGAAGAAGCTCCTTCATTTCTTAGCTCCTAGGATATTCTTCTCCTTAAGAAAAACCACAAGCGAAAGGATGTAAGTTCCCCTCACCTGTGGTACAATAGCTATATGATTGTCATGTAAATATATTGCTAGAAAAACCTATGTTTGTTTCATGAGGGTTTCGGCCAAAACAAAAACAAAACAAAAAAGAGAGAAAGGTTTTAAGAACTTGAAAACCAACTAGGTATGTTCATGAGGTTTCCTATGATATGTATCTGATGGTAAGGGGGTTAAACTAATATTTTCATGCTAGAATGTTTGGTTAGAACATAAGTTTATGGACTTAGACTTTCGGCCAAGAAAGAACAAAAGAACTAGAAGAACTCTAGACCTAAGCCAAAGCATGCTCTCTTGTCCTTATGATATGTACCTTATGGTAGATGGTGTTGTTAATGTGTTTTTCCCACTTGTATGTTAATTTAAACTTGATTCCATCTTCATGAACTTTCGGCCATGATAGAGTTGAGGGCCTAGAAGGGCTTTAAACCTAAAATTTAGCATGCTATGATTTTCATAAGACAAGATATATGAAGCTAATATGACATGTCATGATCTTAGGTTAAGTTGAACTATGTTTTTTTTTATGCATATGATGATTCGGCCATGTTGAGACTTGAACCCTAGGAAAGTTTAAATCAAGCCTAAGATACTTATGATCTTCTTGATGAAAAGATATGAAGTAAACTAATGTTCTTATGTTGCTTGAAACTTGAATTCTTGTTCTATAACTTTCGGCCACACTTGTTTCTTTGACCTAGGATGCTCAAATTCTAAACTAAGTGGTCCATGATATTCCTTGAAATGAATGCTAGGAAAATTCTTATGGTCTTCATGCTATTATGCCACTAGAAACCTAATTCCCATGCTTAACAAGATTCGGCCACATTAGGTTAAAAAGCTTAAGAAGCTTGAAACTTAGACTAAAAGTACTTATGGTGCTTCTCATGATATGTATTGGGATATTGGTATGAAGTTCAACATTTTTATGTTACTTGTAACCTAGAAACATGTTGCTAGGGTTTCGGCCATGTTGGGGTTAAAGGCTTAGAGAACTTAGAACCTAAATCAAACATGCTCAAGTTGTTTCTTATGAAATATGATGTGACAATTGTTATGGTTTTGTCATGCTTGTATGATGTTTATAACCCAAAATAAAGGCTTAATGGGTTTCGGCCATGTTATGAAAAGGAACCTAGAAAGTTTGGAACCTATACCTAACATGCTTAAGATGTTCCTTATGTTCTAAGAAATGATAAATGTTTAGGGTTCACATGTTCTTTTTGTTGCTTGATAACCCAAGCTATCTCTACATGTTTCGGCCACCCCTTGTTACTAGGGTTAGAGACCTAATTAGGTTCTCCCATGAACTTCACATGCAATGCTTTATGATATGTTAAGAGTATGACATGCTGTGATGTTTATTTATGTATGTTAAGTCCAATTTCATGATATGCTATGTACTTAAGTTCATGATATGCTGTGTACTAAATTTCATGATATGCTATGTGCTTACTTTCATGATATGTTGTGTGCTAAATTTCATGATATGCTATGTGCTTACTTTCATGATATGCTGTGTGCTAAATTCCATGATATGCTATGGGCTTATTTTCATGATATGTTGTGTGCTCAATTTCAGAATATGCTATGTGCTTAACTTCATGATATGCTGTGTGCTCAAATTCATGATATACTATGTGCCTAAACTCATGATATGCTATGTGCTCAAATTCATGATATGTTGTGTGCTTAAACTCATGATAGGTTGTATGCTTAATTATGCATGTGTTCATGATATGTTGTGTGCTCAAAATCATGATATGCTGTGTACTCAAATATACATGCTTCAAGCTATGCCTAAAAGAGTTGCTTCCCTATAAGTGGGATCAAGAGCACTCTTCATTACATGACTATGACATGAGTGATATGGACTATGTAGATATGACATGCTATTTTACTTTAAGGGCTTGTACCAAGGGTGGGCTCCATAAGCGCCCCGGGGTCGATGGACTAAGAAACGGGCCTCGTTAGGGATGGGCTCCTAAGTGCCCCTAGGTCGATGGACTAAGAAACGGGCCTAGTATATGTATGCCTTGTAGGGTTCAAGACTTGCTACCTTGGACCTACTAGGACGCGCGCATTTATGTACGTGGTACAAGCCGGGATCCCCTCTTATGATTGAGATTATGTTTAAGTATCTATGCTATACGTTTTAAAAAGACATGATGCATAACTTTCATGATGTATGTTTAAGAGTTCATCCTGCATATACCGTAGGAATATGCCATGATAATTATGATGATCATGTTATGATATGTCATGCTACCTTTGTGTTTATGCCATGATTATGCCATGATATCTATGATGATGCTTATGACATGTACGATGATCATGTATGTTATGCCATGATACTTTATGCTATGATGTATGCTTTGTGATTGTTGACATGCTATACGGTTTTTTTGTGAGTAGGAAAGGAACTTACTGAGCCATGAGTGCTCACAGCTTACATTTCTTGTACCACAGATAAGGGCAAGGGATGGATGAACTAGGAGAGCAGCAGGAGGGGCTAGCAGGATGTGTGTGGCAGTGACTGGCTAAAGAAGAAAAAAAGACCTACTTTTATTTAATAGGAATTATGCCTAGTTTATATTACTACGTTATAACTCCATGACATTTTATCATGTTTACTCTATATGTCTTGAAATAATGTTAAGTATGACATATGGACTCTATGTTTCAAAATAATTTACAAGTAAGACTTCCGCTGTAATAAGGTATTAAGTTGTTAAGCATGGTAAGTAACCCCTGTCGCCTTAGCAGGAGGGGCGGGGCGTTACAGTTAACTCATCTAAGGTTAAGGAAAACCTAGATGGGAATCCCAAAATAACTAGACATATGCCTAGGAATACCTCAAAGAAAAATGGAAAATTAAAGCTTGACGTATTAAAGAAGGAAAATCAAGTCTTGAGGTCAAGACTTGACACTTTAGAAAAGGCTCTTAAGAATTTGGAGAAGTCAACTCTAGGGTCTAAGGGTCAAAAATCAAAGCCCAAGGACATGAGAGGTTTGGGTCACAAACCTAAGTCTCAAGTGGTCAAGCCCGCTTATCATAATGTTCCATTCGATTATGGAACAAGACCTAGGGCTAAGAAGACCATCACCAAGGTCACAAGGGGAGTCACCCCTAGAGTTGATCTTGATGAATCCCAAATGACCAAGGCTTTAAAGCCTAGGAGGGTCATTAGGAGGGTTGCTAGGGAAGTCATCCCTAATGAATATTTAATGAACCCAATGAGCTCAAATAGGTATTGGGTTCCTAGGAGCGTGATTCCTTCACGCTAGATGGTTTAGGGTGTGCCAACCTTAATTGGATAGGTAGTTAACCTACTCATGACAAAAGGTGGCATTTTAGGAATTTTCAAGGTGTAATCAAGCCTTGAAAATGAAATTAAAAATTATTCCTAAGGTGATTAGGATGTGTCAACCACATTTGAGGAGTTTTCTAGGGTCAATCTAATTGGCACATAGTGATCTAAAAATCTTTAGTATATGATTTTAGGTCTATTACACTTAGGAATATAGAATTTATGGTAAAATTATCAAAAATGGCAACTAAGGCTAGAATTAGGTATTTTCTATACCTTTTTATGTTATTTGTCATACATTGTTTGTCATATGCAATGTCATGACATCATATTTAACTTATTATCATTTGAAATGTCATGATAATACTTAGGTTAGTTATATGTCATGCCTTATTTAAGTTTCATACTTTATGCCATGACATCATGACATTGGCACATATTTCCACTTATGATATTATTTTATGCCATGTCATCATCTCTTGCATCTATGATCAATTAAATTGATTTAAGGATAAAAACATAATTTGATATGGAGATCTAATTGTTGTTTAGAAAATGCATGAGAACTTAGCTTAAGATGACCTAAACCCATATCTCACATCAAAATTGACTTGGATGGGTTTTGATATACCTTAGATGTGTGTGAGATATTAGGATGATGAGTTAGGATCAAGGTGCATAGTTCTTGTACCTAGATGAGCCTAATTCGAAATTGAGGATCATAGGGAAAACTTGCGTACAAGTCATGTAGCCCTAAGGTTGTGGTCCTAAATTGAATGGTTTAAAATCATTTCAAAATTGATTTGAAAAACCTTGATGAAGCTTTTCTAGTGATAGCATTCATCATTGAGCAAGTTGATACAAAGATGGATTAACCTTGAGCTATTTCAAAGTCTTTCGAACTTTGTATCAAGATTTAAAAATGGGAGTTATTTTCATAGAAAATTATTTTTTCATGATAATATATGTTATGAGGAATGTATCCTCAAAATTTTACAATTTTTGGAATTTTCTATAATTTTTTAGGGGTTTCTGAATTTCGGGAGAAAAATCAGAAATTCTTATCAGGGAATTGTGGACCGATCAGAGAAGATCCTGATCGGTCCAGGGAAGTCTGGATCGGTCACTGGACCGATCCAGGGTAGAGTGGATCGGTCTGGTGACCGATCCAGTGGAGTCCTGATCGGTCTGGTGACCGATCAGAGCGTGCCAAAATGATGATTTTCGACTATTGTCTGAAATTTCAGCTATGGAAGTTGGTGCTTTAGATTTCTAAAGGGTTGAAACTCTCCAAGACATTGTTGGTGCAATAGTCAAGGAGGAGTTGACCTTTAGGGGGAGTTTTACCTAATGGTCAAGGGGGAGTTGACTTTTAGGAGGAATTTTTGCTCGTCAAGTTTTTTTATAAGTGATTATCACTAAGTTGATTGTTGATTTTAGTATCAAGGGGGAAATTAAGGGTTTCAATGAAAGGTATGGGACTTTCATTAGGAAGAAACTCTTGACCTTGACTCACTCTTTTTGATGTGTGTCAAAAAGGGGGAGAATGTTCAAAGAATGTTCAAGGAAGAACATTGGAGAACTATTGGAAAACCTAAGTTAGGTTATCGGGTTAACCTAACTTGATTATGGTTTTTGTCAAACATCAAAAAGGGGGAGATTGTTGGTGCAACCTTAGGTCAAGGTTGACCTGGGTGACCCGACTCGAGTTGACCTGACTCGAGGTATATTTTGATGTTTGACAATAATAGAGAAGTTGTATTTTGATGTTTGACAAGAATAGGAACTTGGGGGATTGTGGGTGCAACCTTTGGTCAAGGTTGACCTGGTTGACCCGACTTGAGTTGACCTAATTCGGGAAAAGTCCAAGCAGGGAGCTTGGCACGGAAAAAGTCCAAGCAGGGAGCTTGGCACGGGGAAAAGTCCAAGTATGGAGACTTGGCACGGGAAAAGTCCAAGCAGGGAGCTTGGCACGGGAAAAAGTCCAAGTATGGAGACTTGGCACGGAAAAGTCCAAGCAGGGAGCTTGGCACGAGGAAAAGTCCAAGCAGGGAGCTTGGAACGGGGAAAAGTCCAAGTATGGAAGCTTGGCATGGGAGGTCGGAGAGGGCTCGGTAGCTCGTTCTCCGGACTAGGTCAGAGAGGGCTCGGTAGCTCGTTCTCTGGACTGGATAGAGTCGGAGAGGTCTCGGTAGCTCGTTCTCTGGACCGGACGAAGTCGGAGAGGGCTCGGTAGCTCGTTCTCCGGACTAGGTCAGAGAGGGCTCGGTAGCTCGTTCTCTGGACCGGACGTGGAAGTCGGAGAGGGCTCGGTAGCTCGTTTCTCCGGACTAGGTCAGAGAGGGCTCGGTAGCTCGTTCTCTAGATCAGGAAGGCTTTAGGGTTTAAGGCTGGGAAATTGGATCGGTTTGCTGACCGATCCAGTGATACTATGGGTATCTGGATCGGTCTGCTGACCGATCCAGTGATACACTGATTCTCACTGTGGGTCATCTGATCGGTCTGGTGACCGATCAGTAACCAAATAGATTGGGAGAAGGAATAGGAGTGATCGGTCCACAGACCGATCAGGGCTCTGCAACTAACTCACAGAGAGTTGGGATCGGTCTGCGGATCGATCAGCCTAGCGCCTGATCGGTCCCCGGACCGATCAGATCCGTCCTGGATCGATCAGGGTGGAGCCTGATCGGTCCAGGTCTAGCCGTTGAGTCACAACGGCTAGATTTCTGTGTCTGTGTTTTCTTCTTCTTCGCAGGTTCATATAAATCAAGAGGTGGAGGGCCTCTACAATGATAACAAGAACAAGACTTCTTCTTGCTCCTGCGATCTGAGCTTTGCTGAGCTCTCCACTGCTGAAGCTTCGTGTGAGCTTCCCTCGGCTGGACTCCAACTGATCAGTTACTGTTGTTGTTGGCATCCGTGAAGTGGTTGCTTCATCACCAGTCGACGAGAAGGCAAGCAAACTAGTGTTTTTACATTCATATTGTTCTTGGCTTATTGCTTTATCTTTGTACTCCAATCTTGCTATTGCAAGAGAGATTGTCGCGAGGTTTCTCCACCCAGAAGGAGTTTTTATTAGCCGGTTTTCCGAGGTCTCATCCACCGACGGATTGATAGGATTCGTCCACCTTACGGACACGCCGAGGAGTAGGAGTATCATCTCCGAACCTCGTTATATCGTCGCGTTTGAGGTTTGATATTCTCCTGTTTCGTTTCTATCTTTTATTTCCGCTGCGCTAACTAAAATTGTAGGAAGAAACGTGAATTTGGGATCGGCTATTCACACACCCCCTCTCTAGCCGCGTCCGAAGGTCCTAACAGTTACAACGTTGTAGCAACTAACATTTCAAGTAGTTGCTACAACGTTGTAGCAGCTATATATACTTCCAATAAAGAGAACATATGTGGGAAGTGATTGCAGGCGTCGACCTTATACGTTGTAGCATAAATCCTTCTTATATATATTAGGATCACGGTCGGGAATTACAAATTAAAATGAAACTAATTACCATTAGTTATGAAATGGTGGAATTGATATTTGGCAGGTTCTTTGCAAATCATATAAGCAAAAGCTAGTAAGAAAACAACTAAGGTTTGTACATTGTAGGATATATCATTGTACAGAGCTAAAAATCGGACAGTGAAATGGAGAAAAGATTACAATCGAGAATGAAGATGGGTGGTAAGCAAACCAGCGTCGGCTATATATGTGTTCACAAGCAATTTCTTGAGCTTCCAGCCAGCTCGAGAACAAGCATGCGACTATAAGTTGTCCAAATAGCTTGCAGTGCTTTTGTTTGCCCGACAAGAGCGCACTGCGACGGAAGATGGTGGCGAAGGAAGAGGCGAGAGTGAGAGAAAGAGCGGCGAGAGAAATTTAGAATTTGAGAAATTTCTCTCATCGTCAATTAGAATTTCATTAATGCAGTAATTATCTAATAGCTACTATAATAACCCATAACAATATGTTAAAGTTTTTTTTAAAAAAAAACATCGTATATAATTATTTTAATAATTAGGGACACTTTTTAATTTTTATTATAAATAAATTAAATAATACAAAATTATTATTTTTATTACTATATCCTTTATTTATATATAATATTCTTGCAAACTAAACATGTTTATTTATTTATAATAAAATTGTGTAATAAATACATAGACATCCCATTTCATTAACTAAATTAATGAACATTTTTATTGCTTATTTATCACTTTAATTTTCAGAAAGTAGCCATTGTCATTGTTTTTAATTTCCGTTAACTCGGAAATTCCGTGTGAACATTTTGCAATCAAGTCCGTAGATTCCAACCTTGCGCCGATAGCAACCGCGTGACAGCAACGTTAACCGTCGTATCCGACCAGCTCCTTCCGGATCCAGCCACTAAGAGTTCGACCAATAGGCGTTTAACGCCTGCGATTCGACTCGGTCATCGGCCGTTGAGTATTTATACCGTCAAATTGGAAATAAAATCAAAGCACAAAACCGTCGGCAGGTCCCTTTGACTTCACGACCAATTCGTTCAGTTTGACAATGGGTTCAGTTTTGGATCTAAGGTCGTCGCTACAGATAGTTTTCTTCGGGAGTTTAATCATGGAGATCGGTATGAGCTGCCTTTCTTACCAGTTATTTTACCACTTTATAATTCTGTATTTCTCGGATCGTGTTTTCATTAGGGTCAGCGTTTTCATATGTTGGTTTTTAGGCGTTTATTGGTTGGATTTCTTCTCTGTTTCAGCGGTGGTTTACGGTGCAAGAAACTCGATTCTAATAGCACGTCGGAGTTTTTGGAGAGATTTCTTGTTGCCCTATAATGTCACATCAAAATCATATAATTTTTTTTTTTTTTACTATTTCTCTCTTATTAAAAAATTTTTCTTCAATTTCACTCTTTATTTATATTTTATATTTTATATGATTAATAAAATATAATTAAAATTTAAATTCGTATTGAATAACATTAATTAAAAAATTGAATTATCTAAATACTGTAGTATATCAAATAAAAGATATAAATTATAATATTAATAATATGTAAAGATCAATTAAAACATATCAGAGTATGTCCCTGTTTATTTATTTTAATTATTTTTTCATGTATAGTAATCTCACTAGCGTCTATCATAAAAATTTTATAATCCTACAGAATTTTAATTTTTGTAAAGTCATTTTTTCAATGTATATATTTTAATATCTTGTTAATCTATATCGATGCTTTCTTTTATTTTATTGTTCTCTTTAATTTTGAATGTACCCTTCTTCTTCGTCTCTATTCTATTTAATTAGACGAATGCAAACTTTACAATCGTTCACTTCAACACTCATATTCGGATTTGATATGAAAATATAGTTCCCTAATTTGGATATCTTTGCTTTCTTGCTAGAGTGATGATTAACCAATTGTAGAATATGTTTATCATACTTTTTGTTGAAATTGACCAAAAGACATACCAATTTTTTAATTGATCAAAAGGTGCACCCTACTTAAGTAATTATCAAAGGGCTCATAATTTGTATAGTCTTTCCGTTCTACACCCCCCTCAACCCGCCCTCAACCGCCCCCTCTTTCAACTATATGCAACCTCAACATCTCTCCCTCCCTCCCTCCCTCTCTCTCCGCTTAGGGAAAGAAAATCTTTCTCTTCCTCTCTCTCACTTATTGAACTCGAATTTATTTATTTAAAAACCTCTAAAGCACCATAAGAGAAATTGAAAATAATAATGGAGAACATATTTCGTTTCTTTACAATCTCATAAACTCATAGGACCTGAAATAGTTGTAATATAAATTATCTAGGTCAATCAATAGGTTTTGGTCAAAATTTATTGATCGACCTAGAGGATTTAGATTACAATTATTTTAAGTCCTGGATTTCTTACATTGCAAGGAGCTCAAATATACCCTCCATTACTGTTTTTGACTTCCCTTGTGGTGGTCTAGTGGTTTTAGAAAAAAAATTAATCTTCTTTTTTTCTTAGTCTTGATATGCTCTCATATCAGGACCACATTAGACTTGATATTCCCCATATCAGACCTAATGTATGAGAAAATAAGAAAAAAAAGATTTATTTTTTTTCAAAATCTCTAGACCATCATTAGTGAAGCCAAAAATAGTAATGAAGTGCATATTTGAACTTCTTGCAACTTCAAAAACTCACAAGACCTGAAACGAGTGTAATCTGAGTTCTCTATGTCGATCAGTGAGTTTAGGTCAAAATTCATTGATCAATATAGATTGTAAACATTTCAAGTTCTATGGATTTTTGAGATTATAAGGAGTCCAAATATATCTTTCATTATTATTTTTGGCTTCCTTAGTGGTGGTCTAGTAGTTTTAAAAAAAAATGAACCTTCTTGGTTCTTATATGAGAGGATATTAGGACCGTTGGTCTTGATATCCCCTATATCAAGCCTAACGAGAAAATAAGATAAAAAATTATTTTTTATCAAAACCTCTGAACCACTACTAGGGAAGCTGAAAATAATAATAGAGTGTATATTGGGACTCCTTATAACCTTAGAAACTCATAGTGTTAGAGCAGCGGGGCCGACAAAAAAAGGGTGAATTGCTTGTCAAATATAAAAAGAAACCTTTCCCGATCTCTCGACTCAGATTAATAGCAATCGGACAATTATAACAAGTTAATTGAACAACAACAAAATAAATTAACAACTTAAAAGAAAGAGATAAAAGAGTTACTTGGTTACAACCTAGGTAGTTGTTAATCCAAGACAAATAAAAGCACTAAAAAAGTATCCTTCGTTGAAAGCAAAGAAGCATCTTACACTCGTTGAATGCTCAGAAAGTTGCTAAGAAATTAATATAGAAGTTGATGATTATTTCCTAGGCCCAAAGGTCTTTTTATAACTTCTGGAAAACTCTATCTGTAGCTTGAAGGCGCCTCCAAAAAGGTCCAAGGCGCCTTCCATCGGATAAGTTTTATCCGCTATGGATAAAACTCTATCCGCGGCTAATGGCTATCAGGCGTCTTTATAGTATTCATCGAAGGTGCCTTCCAATCCATGGAAGTTGCCTTCCATAGGGCAACTCAGCTCAACGATGATCTCTTCGCAAGGTTCTTCGCGTAGGTGCTTCTCCGGCTAACCGGAGTTGAGTTCACCCAAACTTAACTCCAACCTTCTCCTCTAGCAGGCTTTCTTCCCGACTTCTCGTCCCTCGAATGTCGCGTATGTCATTCTCGTCCACCAGTGTACTCTTCCGCAGCATCTCGTCCCTCGAATGTACCGAGCTTATCGACTCCTTTCCTGTGTCATCCTACTCGATAGCTACATCCTCCGTTCGATTTCTTGTGTTCCTAAGCTTCTATACACTTAGACACAAGGATTAAATACAACAAGACTTAACTGAACTTGGTTAACCACATCAAAACAACCACAGGGTACTAACATATAAAACCTGAAATGGATGCAATCTGAGCTCTCTAGGTCGATCAATGAGTTTCGGTCACAACTCACTGATTAACCTAGAAACCTCATATTGCAACTATTTTGGGACCTATGGATTTTTGAGATTGCAAGGAATCTAAATATGCTCTTTATTACTATTTTTGGCCTCCCAAGTGTTGGTCTAGTGGTTTTTTAAAAAAATAAATCTTCTTTTCTTCTTAGTCCTAATATGAGAGCATATTAGGACCACGTTAAGCCTGATATCCTCATATCAAGCACAGAAAATAAGAAAAAAAAGATTTTTTTTAAAAGACTACCATTAGTGAAATCGAAAATAATAATGTAGAGTATATTTGGACACGTTATAACCTCAAAAATCTACAGGATCTGAAATAGTTGTAATTTGAGTTTTTTAGGTTGATCAGTGGATTTTGACTGAAATACACTGATTAACTTAAAGAACTCATATTGTGCTTATTTCAGATTTATAGATTTCTGAAGTTACAAGGAGTCTGAATATTATTTCCGATTTTTCTAATGACGGTTCAGATATTTTGAAAATGACACTTAGTCCAATGCTCTATTTCTTATCTAGTTTCTTTACCTCTTTCTAATGCTCTATTTCTTGAATCGTATTTTCATATATTGGTTTTTAGGCGTTATTGGTTCGATTTCTCCTCTAATTTTGGTGGTGGTTTCCGGTGCAAGAAACTCGATTCTAGTTTCTCTTCTAGGTTAAGGAGAATGGATTTTTTTTTTCCCATCAATTCTTTGCTTATTGCAAACATTTCCAAGAAGATAATGCATAAACGATTAATTAATAGTCATCCGCGGATGAAATCATGTTATCTATAAGTAGATAACGGTAGATTGAGGAGACAGCTGAACGCAAAGAGTAATCTTGTTCGCATGTTTGTGTACATTTGGATTGCAAAATGATGGTTTGTTTAGCAATCACAATATGAATGCGAGTAAAGGCATGTTAGGTATTATGGGCATGGACTGAATTACAAACATGTAGCTTGAAAGGTTCAAGCATTAACAATTAAAATGTTGACAAAGTTATAAACTAATAATTATTGCCTATAGATGGATTTGTGATTTTAAATTCCATATGATTTGTACACAAAATAATATGCTCCAATTTACCTTGACAAGTATTAGGGCATCTCTGGTGGTAGAGGTTGAAATCAATATTTTGAAAATCAATACCATAAAGAAAATCATGAAATAGTTTGTGAATTTGAATGTTAGTAAATTTTATATTTACACTATTGTTTAATAGTTTATGAAATATTTTGACAGAAATTTCTTTTATATATATATATATATATATATATATATATATATATATATATATATATATATATATATATATATATATGTTTGAACTGAAAAAATGTATAGTCAAAGCGCCTCACTTTGCGCCTAGCACCTTAGGCCCTACAATATCTATGCACTTTTTGGGTGCCACGCCTTAAATAACTATGAGAAGGGCACACCCACCTCACCCCAAAAAGAAAAAAAAACAATTAGAAGTACAAACATAACAATTAAAAATAAGGAAGGGGGTTCAGATTCTGTTTGATACTAAAGAAATTCACAATTACAAACTTGTACCTAAAGAAACTTGACAATTATAATCACTGATTTTAAATGTTTAGAACAAACACATGTGTAGATAATCAAGGGATAAACAGAATTCATCTGACTTTCGTAGTATTTTTTTTTTTTCCAATGTAGCATCCCATTAAATCGCTCAGGCACCGGAATAGAAGAGGATGAATATTGTATGGACAATGTTTTGGTTCTCATCAATAAATGTATTCTCCAAATCAACTTTTTCTGTTTGCTTAATGAGCCAAACATAAAATATTTGATTAAACATGTGATAAAAAAGAAGCATATCTGTGAGAAAAGCCATATGAAACATATCATACTAGTTTCATAGAGGTAATATTGTTTAGTAGCAAGTTCACTTCTATTTTGATTTTCATCAAGTTGAAATTTGAACCCACATTTTTTGTTGTTGATCACCATCAATGTGCTATTCATTAGATTGTTCTATGTATTTTAGGAGAATACATGAAACAACCATTTTTTAAAATCAAATTTGTTTCATATCTAAAAATCAACATATGGATGTTGTCTGTTTAATAAGTGTATTAATTCAACAAAAAAGAACAAGGATTTGTATATTATTTTTAATTGTTTTGGAAAAAAAAATGAGAGAATCCCTAGAGGGAAAATATCCTGCAGTGTACTGCAGCTAAGATTCGAATCTTAGATTCCTTGATTATCCACTGGAGGGTGTAACCATTGCACCATTATTCCGGGGGCAACTTACACACTCTCTTTCTCTCTATTTTGGGTGGACATGATTTGAGAAAATTTCCTCCATTCAGTGTAATGTCCATCCCTTTCTTTGCAACTTTGAAAGCATCAAACAAAAAATGACTTGTCTGGTAAAAATAAAAAAAAAATTATCGAACAAGAATTTTGTGTAGCTAAGAATAGTTGAAGATGAAGTAATAATGAGGATGATGCGATTCATGTGGCAGTTCTACGCTTGGTCATGAAGTTGCTCGAGGAGTACAGGTTCAATGATAAAGTGGTGAATTCCACAAAGACTTCTTTTTACTCAACAATCAATGATGACGACTCCAGCAGTACAATTACTGAGACAATGCCTTCCACATTGCCAAATGGGATATTAAGAAGACATATAATGTCCTGGACGCGCGGTGATCTTCTGGGAAAAGGTTCCTATGGTGAGGTTTATGAAGGGATAAGCGAGTAAGTATCGATGATCAATCATCACCTCTGCAACTGCTTGTCAGTTTATCTATAGCTTAGATCCTGGATGCTTTAATTCGTTTACCGCATGATCATGATGACTTCCAGTTTGTTATGTTCATGAAGTTAGTTGATTTTTGTGAAAAGGCCTTTTTATCTATTGCATTTTTTATTATGATTGTTTTAACAGAATTCTTTCCATTCTTGATTTTGCACACTTCTTCCTTTTTGTAAGTTGTGCTCTGTCTTATATATATATTGATCAACTTAGAATTTAACCCAATAGTTTACTCACCAATATGTCTGTGACTATTGTCATGTCTAAGTGGTTATGTCTATTTTTATGCCTCCTCAGCATGTCTTAGTTGTTTATTTTGAATTATCATGAGTACCATCTTGTTTGAATATGTGTATTTAACCCTTTGCTTATTTTCTATTAGCACTTTCACTCGTCACAAGAAATTACTAGTAGAATTGGAGGCTAATTTAAAAAATTGAAAAATTGCAAACCCAAATGGCAAGTTTAGTATTTTCTAAGTGCTATGCTGATGTGCTATTCTGAAGCAGTAAATGTGCTACTTATCCATAGACAAACAGTCAAACACGATGGAAACCGATTTACTTTCGAGGACTATTAACAACAACAACTACATTTTATCCCACTAGAAGTCGACTATATGAATCCTTTAATATTATTGTACTTTGATCCTATTCAGAATCTGAGTCAGACGAATCGTCGGATGAAATGGATAGAATGTTGACCGAATTACGATGACCCGAAGGGGTATATGTTAAGATGACTTCTATGTTGATCAAGTCATCAGAAGTCCTTTGGTCAATGCTACCTACTGCCAACGACCGGGTCGCCCTGGTCCCTGGTACCCCGATGCTCGAGGGAGATCCAACGAATATATAAGTAACAGATTAAGACGCATAATAATACAATGAATGTGGAGTGAGTACGGAGAACGTACCCTGGCCCAGGAGGGTGCCCTCAAATGGGACGCTGCTCGAGTTGTCATGACCTGGAAGAGTAGATGAACAGGAGTCGGATGTGGAGCTGGGTCCGGCGGCACGAAACCGAATGAGGCCTGGATCCGAAAGACGACATGCAGGCCGGGAGATAATAGCGGCACGCAGGCTAAGACACAACACACAAATGTGATCAGCGCATAAGTTAGAACACAGTGCACAAACCAGATCGGTGTGAAGATTGGAACACAATAATGGCACGAAGGACGGAACACAATAATGGCATGAAGGTCGGGGACAGCAATAGCGACTAAGAACTCCAAGAGACTTGAGTGTTAAGTGGTCGGATCTGACGGCGTGGGTGTCGGCGGCGATGCACAGGCTGTCGACGTGCCGAGAGAAGGGAGTGATGTGTGGACTGCCGGCACACAGAGGGGGAGGCAACGTCCTCATCCGGCCTTGAACAGAGGAGGCCGTCGGCGGGCAACTGTGGATGCCGGAAAGAAGAGAAGGGAAGATGTACATTCGGTCGATTAGAGATGGAGTAAAGGAGGTGGTATTCGCATGATGGATCAACGATGTGCATCAAGGGATGAGGGAGGCAGTGTCAACATCCGACGTCGGTGTCCGAAGATCTGTCCTGTCCGGCAGTGGAGGCGGCTATACTCGAGTGGGGAAGCAACGACGCAGCGTGCGGCGAGCAGCAAGGGAGACGATGAGCACTCGTTAGTGGCAACCTGGTCACAGAAGAAAGAGGTAGGGATGATGATGTCCTTGAGCAGTTCCGCGTGACGGCAGTGGTGCAAAGAGAAGAAGGGGAGCAGTCGTCGGCGTCGGCTGATGGGTTCCGACGGAGCTCGTGTTCCACCTGTGGCGATGATGTGTGTAGATATTATGATCATTTATACATGTTTTTACGCACATTCACTTACTTTATTTATGTATATTCTATGCATGTTCACCTCTTTTAGCACATATTCATCATAAATACTTTTTTATTCGGAGATCTGCTCTTTTGTGTGTTTTCTAATTGATAGGACGTAATTTGAGCAAAAACGAAGCCTACATGAAGTCTAGAGCTTCCAGAGTATCACGGGCAGGCGAAAACTAAGTTTTCTTCATGTTTTGGCCGTGTAGAACCCACACGGCCGTGTGGAGGCCAGTGTGGGGGGTGTGTTGAAGCTGTGTGAAGGCCGTGGAGATTTCCAGCACTGCAGATCAAAAGTAAAATGACCATATCTTTGTGCTTGGTTGAAGTTATGTGCCGTTCCAGATATCAAAATGTAGATGACTTCAAGATCTACAACTCGTATGAAGACTTCAACCAGAGATAACCAAGTTTTGAAAGTCTAGAGCTCGTTTCTATGAGACACGGCCTTGGCACACGGTCGTGTCAAATCCTGCACTGTACACCAAGAGTAAAACAGGCATAACTTTGTAGTCCGTTGGAGTTTTGGGCTGTTCTTTATACCGAATTGTAGCTAACTTCAAGATATACAACTTTGATGAAGACCTCAACTCAAGAATCCCACTTTAAGATGTGCTAAAATGGTCTACAAAGTCCACACGGTCGTGTCAACTCTGCATGGGTGTGCAGTGTTGCTAGAGCAGCGGAAGAGCATGGCCGTGCGGAATCGCACGGCCGTGCCACTTAACTAGAGCAGAGGAAGAGCATGGCCATGCGGAATCGCACGGGCGTGCCACTTGACCAGTGCAGAAGGAAGACACGGCCGTGCGGCTTCGCCAGAAGAGAGGATGGACGTGACCGTGCCAACCTTGCACGGTCGTGCCACGGGCCGTACGACGCCCATACCCTAGCTTATAAAAGGGTAAAGAAACCTACTTTTGAGGAATCTTTGGTTCGGGACTTCGTCCCTCCCTTCGGGGAAAATCGTAGAGCTTCATCCACCGCTGTCCCTTCACGATCTGTCCATCTCCGGAGCAAGGAAGCATCCCCAAGACATCGGAATCATCAAGAATCTTTTCTTCCTCTTCTTCTAGGGTTGTAAGTATGCTTTTCTTTATGTTCTTGGGTTGTTCTTCCCTCACAATGGAGTAGACATCCTCTTCTAGGATTAGGGAGTACTTGTAATGCGATAGAGATGTAGAACTATGTAGATTTATCTTATTTTTATTCGATAACTTGTTCATGCCTTGTTCATGCTTGTGTGACATGTTTATATTTCTATGCTTTGATCGATTGATGTGGAGGATGGTTAATCCCGCAAAGGGGGCACCCGCCAAAGCCAGCTTTCGACCGTCTAGATAACTTACATTGCGACATCTCTAGTGCTTAATCAACAGTCCCTCTGGATTCGATATTTTTATTACTGTTGACGAAACCGTATACTTGCGGTTGCGTAACAAGTTTTTCGCATCGTTATCGGGGACTGTTCGCATTAACATTAGTAGATTAGCAATCTACTTAATCTAGACTTGTGAATAGTTTTTGTTTTCCCATTTTCATAACAAAAAAAATCTGTATTTTTTTTTAGCAATTTAAATTCTGCATTTTGTTTCTTATTTTTCATATAGTATTTCATTTCTTATCTTTAATCATTTTTATTTTTACTCATTTTATTTCGATGATCACTAACATGTCAAGCAGGGCCTTAAGAGATTTCTTGGCATCTATTTCTGCAAGATTTATGTCTCCCATTGTGCAGCCTCATATTGGAGCAAAAAATTTTCAACTAGACCCAAAGTTAATTTCCATGATACAAGGTCACAAATTTGGAGAAGAAGTATCAGAAAGTCCTTATCTGCATCTTGAGACATTTCTAGAACTTTGTGATATGGTCCTTATCAGAAAGTCCTTATCTGCAGTCCGGTTGATGGCGTTTCCTTTTAGGGTGCGTTTGATTTAAGTTATCATGTATAACCTTGGTTATGTGATTACCAGGTAATCACATAACCAAGGTTATGGGGAATAAAACATTACCAAATGTTGTTTGGTTCAACCTAGGTAATGCAACAAAAACTTGTTTGTTTGAAGGTTTTAATGAATATCCTATTTTAATATTTTACCGTATTAGCCTCAGTTACAAAACAAACTATACATAATATTATTATTATTTATTTTTTTATGGTTTTTTCTTTTCTTTTTCCTGTATATTTTTTACTTTTTATGTGTTTTTTTATTTTTTAAATGTTTTTATATTTTTTATATTATTTATATTTATATTTTATATTTTTTACATTTTACATTTTAATTTTTATTTATTTATTTCATTTTTTAATTATTTATTTTTTAAATTTTTTATTATTTTTATTTTTTTAAAAAAATAAAAAATTTTATTTTTTATTTTTTAAATTTATTTTTTTTATTTTTTAAAATTATTTTTTTAAAAAAATTAAATTTTTTAAACATTTTTTTTATTTTTTTACATTTTTTCTCTTTTTTTCATGTTTTTTCTTATCGGAGGGTATTTTTGGTAAAAAAAATCGTTAACCCCGGAATCAAGAAAAACCTTAGTTTTCTGAGGTTTTCTGATTTCGGACTGCATGACCCTTTTGCTGACGTGTCGGGCATGGAACATTACTCGGGAATCATCGAATACTTAAACCAAACAAGGTTTTTGTTGATAACCTTGGATGGATAACCAAGGTTATCAAAAATAACCCCGAACCAAACGCACCCTTAGTATCAAGGACAAAGCAAGGACTTAGTTATATTCTCTTCATCCTCAAAGCATCACAAGTTGGGAATAATTGGAGCAACAATTTTTGAATTATTTCTTCCCTCCGAGTAGAACAATTTATATGAGGAATTGCATCACAAGTTTTGCTCAAGTATATGAAGAATCATTATTTGAAGTATGGGACAGATTCAAGAGTCTACAAAGACAGTGCCCTCATCATAGTTTGGATAAATGGCTGATTCTACACATATTCTATAGGGAAATTTCTTTTACATATAAGTATTTGTTAGATTCATCAGCTGGAGGTTCTTTTATAGACAAGAGCATAGAAGAAGCTTATACATTAATTGATCAAGTGGCATTGAACCTCCATGAATGGTCGAGCAAAAGTTGGATGGAATCTCCCCCAGAAGCGAGAGAGAGGAAGAAGCGAGAGAGAGCGACGTATGAGGTTTTCGGCAAGGTGGCGGTGAGAGCCTCTGACGAGGTGGTGTTGAACGGGGATGGCGGCATCTGTCCCTTGGCTGTGGTGGCGGTAGCGCGAACACGAAGAAAAGCCCCCCCCCCTTTTCCCCGTGCATTGCTCCTCCCCTTAATGCCCTAATAGTGAAATGCCCAGAATGCCCCTCCTCTACTTCCTTATTCCTTCTCTGCCCTTAAACCATACTCGTATCACAAGCCTCCCTATCAAGTCTAGTCGAAGGAAGCACAAGTCCGACTGACTAGACTAAGTCTCACATAAAGCGGAATCGCTACTGATTGCAGAATCATATCGCTGGGCTTGTCGTACCATGACGGTAAGCGCCTGGCAGAGCGACGAGAACAACCAGGGCCAACCGAGTGATAAAAGAAAATACCAAGCGAGCGATAAGTCAAACGATTGCCGACCGAGTGGCAAGCGAGATGCCGAGCTGTGCTGGGAATGGAAAACCGAGCAACGGATCGAGCGAATGCTTTAGGGGTGATCGATTGGATAAAGGCGCTCCAAGCTGAGCAATGTAAGGAATGTCGAGCTGAGCGATGTAAGAAATAGTACCAAGCGCCCACCCAGCAGGCGATCGATCGAATGACGAAGAAGACCGAGTGATACTGAGAAGAAGGTCGGATGGGACTGAGCAGGTGCTAAGCAAATGCAGACTAGGTGATTGTGAGAATGTTGAGCGGGTGGCTGAGCAATACGAGTGAGTAACCGAGCGGATGTCAATCGAGCGACAGTAAATCATGACCAGGCGACTGAACAATGCCAACCGAGCAATAGGGAGAACGTCGATCGGGTAGAGAGATGTTGGACAAGCGATATCGAGCATTCTACCGAGTGACAATAAACCACAATCGGGTGACCGAAAAAATGCCGACCGGGCAATAGGGAGAATGTTGATGTGGTGGAAAGACGACGAGCAAGCAATGTCGAGCGCATGATCGAGAAAATGCTGACCGAGTGATAGTAAATCACGATCGGGCAATCGAACAATGCCAACCTGACAATCTAAAAATCTCGACCAGGTAATGAAGAGAATGATGGTCATGCGGAGTTGTGAGTGTGACCGAGAAAAATGCTGACTGAGTGATAGTAAATCGTGACCAGGTAATCGAGAGAATAATGGACCAGCAGAGTTGTAACCACGACCAATAAAATTGCTGACCGATACACAGCGAACAATCGAGCAGATAGCCAAGCAATACTGATCGGCCGATTAAGAGAAGACCAACCGGGTGATCGAAAGAATACCAAGTGGGCGCGAAGCCTGTGCGCTGGATAGACATGGAACCTGAGACTAAATGAGAATGGGAGTAGAGCCCGTGGATCGAGCGCAAATGGGAACAAAGGCTCTGTGAGTCGAGTCGGGCGCAGATTCCGAGAGACTGAAAGCAACCAAGAGCAAAGCCTGTGGATGGAGTGCAAACAAGAGCAGAACAATCAAGTGGTTATGTGAATGCCAAGCAAAGAGGAAAGTGGGTATTGACCGAGCAGCAAATGTAGGGCAAAGCGATGAGTGAGATGTGAGGGACGAGTTCCAAGCAAAGCAACAAGTGAGGCAAGTGTGATGAGTGCTGGGCAGAGTGGCGAGTGAAGCAAGTGTGATGAGTGTCGGGCAGAGCCGCGAGTGAATCAAGTGTGATAAGTGCCGAACAGAGTGGTGAGTGAAGCAAGCGTGATGAGTCCCGGGTAGAGCGGCAAGTGAGGTGAGTGTGATGAGTGCGGGGCAGAGCGGCGAGTGAAGCAAGCATGATGAGTGCCAGGCAGAGCGGCGAGTGAGGCGAGCCCCTAACTAAGGAGTAACCCGACCGACAAGTAGTTGAGCATGAGAGCCTGACCGGGAGGCTGTTGGTCGTGAGAGCATTCTCACTTATAACTCACACTGGGACGAGAGTCTAGAGGTGTGAGAGTATGCTCACTTACTGAGGCGAAAGTCTAGATGTGTGAGAGCATGATCTGTCACACCCCAGAGGAGTCCCTGTCCGAGAAAATTTCGGCAGCATCTCCCATGTACGGTGGACAATCTGAAACTTTTCTACATCCTCATATACCTCAGCCACAGGCGGCTGGAATAATAAAAACAATAAAATACAACCACACATACATCCACGCAGTTTATATATAAGTAAACAAATCAGTAATATCATGACTCGAAAACAACCCTACTCCACTACACTCGTAAAGCTCAAATCCGACAATAAAACCAACTTACCTCTTCTGCCATCTAAGCAGGCATGTAGTAAAAGCAAATCCAAAACCAAATCCATCGATATCACAAAATCCATACAAGATCCATAAGTAAAACAATCCTAAACAAAACAAGTTCAAAACATAATCTATGTAAGAAAAACCAAAAGACCAATCATATCCTCGAGGTCTGCAGGGACCAGCAACTGGAACTCTCTCCTGACAGCATCAACCTGAAAATATCAACAATGGAGGCGGGGTGAGTCCAACACTCAGTAGGTACAACTGATATACAAATTAGGGAAATAACACCTAGCACTAATCATGCGTACAGTCTCCTGATATAAGAAAGATAAAAAATGCATCTGAAGTAAACAGGAGAGAAACTGTACTAACTAGGACCTGGGTATAAGGACAAACAGTCCGAGTGATATAGAAATCATGTATGCATGTCAAACATAGGTATCCAAACAATATGCAACACATAAATGCAGCAAACACAAACACAAGCAATAAATGCATCATGTATATGATGCCAATGATGCGTCCTGGTCACCCCTGACGCTAGTCGATCATCTCACACACAATAGTGAGGCCGAGTGGGTAGGGCTGTGACAACCGTGCACTCTGTCGTCACTGCTCCTGATGACTGACCGAGTAGACGGGATGCTGTCGGAGTACACCTATCCTCCTACCCCAAATCATAAATGGGGGAGCGCAATGCTCTCATCTCCCGGTACACAATGACGGGGAGGAATCCCTGCCGGATAACACGTTGTGTCACACTACCCATGAGCGGACCAACGGTGCCTAACAGAGTCCCTGCTGCAACACACTCTGCCTGAATCGGCCACTAACCCATGAGTGGTGGTGTGTGCAGATCCATGTAACTGGCGATGTGCTCAACAATAATGGAGCGGACTATCGCACAGCATGCAATAATGCAAATGGTGCATGGCACTAACCACACAATATCCTGACCTAATTCACATATATATAACAGTGCATCATAGGTCAACGAATCAAATCGATCCAAAGGTACACAGAAGGTATAAAACCTAGGTCCTGAACATGGTGAAGCATAGTATATCACTACCCCTATAAGCATGTATCAACAGGTAAGGAATACATGAGATGAAAAACAAGCAATCAATCAATCATGTAACAAGTATCGAGTAGTGATTAACCGGAACAAATAAGAACATAATTAATGCAACTTGTTAAATTCACTACTATGTATATCAAATGACATAAGTCAAAAGTACCCGCCTCCAATATAGATCGAGCTAGACAACCTCTGCGTCAAAGTGCTCGTCACAAATTAATATCCTGTGATATCAAACATATACGGATTTAGCTAATACCCTTATGCATTTAATTAGCTAAACCAACCATTAATCCAAATTCAACTAGGTTTAACTTAATCCATTTCACCATTACAATGGATTAGGTATCCCCAATTATCTACAATTAAATTGGATTAGATTAATACATGAACTAAACCAAAACTCACCTAACGCGATAATGTTCACTGATGGCTCACGACCGGAAGAATTTGTGATCAGAACTCAACGACCTGATCTGTATTTAGAAATGGCTGAAACTACAAAGATTGATCAACCAATTTAACATAATATACCCACACAAAAATATGCGATCAGATCCTTACAAGCCTGATACTAAACACATCGTACCCCAATCAGGTCCGAAGCTTCCTCTGATGAAATCCCAATGCCACTGTGGTGCCGAGCCGGGACAACAAAGGTGACAACGATGCTAGGGCACGAGCACAGAGAAGAAGAAGTTCGACGTTGATGCTGCTCCGTGCGGCACCGGCGGCTGTGAACCCTAAACTAGGGCACAAGAGAAGAAAAGGATCGAGAGGGCGGCTCGGTCGGCGCTGCTCCGTGTGTCGTCGGCGGCTAGGACGCAGGCTGCAATCGGTGGTGAGTCGAACCTGGTGGTCGGCAATCCAGTGGCGATAGCGGCTTCGGCAGACACACTGGTGGTGGCAGCCGACGCCGCTCGGAGGTAGGAGAAGAAAAGGAATCGGCTGGGGAGAAAAAGAGAAGGGGAAAGAAGAACTGCTGCGGCAGCGCCGATTAGGGCAGAGAGGAGAAATCGCCGAGCGAAGGAAAAGGCTAGTGCACGCGGGAGGAATAAGAGAAAAAGAAAAAGAATAAGAAAATAAAAAGGAAAAGAAAATAAAACTTTTCCTCATTAAAACAGGGCAGCCTAAACAGGCTTTTCCGGAACCCCGTTTTATCCCCGTAAACTCGTCCATACGAGCTCCGAAAAATTCCTGAAAAATTTTCAAAAATTTTGGAAAATTCCCTTATTAATATTCGCCTATTTTCAGTATTTTACATTCTCCCCCACTAATAAAAATTTGGTCCCCAAATTTCGTTATCTACCATCAGTAAACACTAACAACAGGTAAAGCGTATAAATGCTGAACGGTGAATAAATCACATACCTCAAGTGAAAAGATGGGGATATCAAACTCAGATAGTATCCTCGAGCTCCCAAGTAGCCTCGTCGTCCGAATGATGTTGCCATCCGACTTTAACCAGCCGGATAGTCTTGTTCCGCAACTGACGCTCTTTCCGGTTGAGAATCCGTACCGGAACCTCCTCATATGTAATATCAGGCTGAACTGGAACTGGGATATCTGTCAGCACATGTGTCGGATCAGATACGTATCTTCTCAGCATGGATACGTGGAATACATCGTGGATGCCTGACAGGGACGGTGGTAATGCCAGTCGGTAAGCTACCGCTCCGATCCTCTCCAAGATCTCTAAAGGGCCAATGTACCGCGGAGCCAGCTTACCTCTGAGGCCAAATCTCTTCACCCCTTTCGTGGGTGAAACTCGCAGAAATACATGGTCGCCAACAGAGAACTCTAGTGGTCTGCGTCTCCGATCAGCATAACTCTTCTGACGGTCCTGCGCCTCTGACATCCTCCATCTGATAATATGGACCAACTCTGTATCCTGCTGAACTCTATGAGGTCCCAACAACTGGGCCTCTCCAACCTCATCCCAGAGGAGGGTGTCCGACAAGGTCTACCATACAACACCTCAAACGGTGCCATCTGGATAGCCGAATGAAAGCTGTTGTTGTAAGCAAACTCTACTAACGGTAGATGGTCCTCCCAACTACCTCCGAAATCCATAACACACGACCTCAGCAAGTCCTCTAAAGTCTGAATGGTCCGCTCTGACTGTCCATCTGTCTGTGGATGGAAAGCTATACTGAAACGGAGCTGTGTGCCCAAGGCCTGTTGTAGACTCTGCCAGAAACGAGACGTAAACCGTGGATCTCTATCCGAAATGATACTCAACGGAACGCCATGTAGTTTGATGATCTCTCGGCAATACAGATCTGCCAATCGATCCAGGGGATCAGTCCTCCAGATCGCTAAGAAGTGCGCGGATTTGGTTAATCGATCAACGATTACCCAAATCGCGTCATGGCCTCGTCGTGTCCTCGGCAAACCCACCACAAAGTCCATGGTAATGTGATCCCACTTCCACTCAGGAATAGGAATCCGCTGAAGTAATCCTGCAGGTCTCTGGTGTTCAGCCTTCACCTGCTGACATACAAGACATCTAGCTACAAATTCCGCGATGTCTTTCTTCATACCGTTCCACCAGTAGGAACGTCTCAAATCTCGATACATGCGGGTTCCGCCTGGATGGATCGCAAATCGAGAGCGATGAGCCTCCTGAAGTAGCTCCTGTAAGACCGGATGAGACTGAGGTACGCATAATCTACCTCAGAACTATATAATACCCTCCTCGTCTCGTGTAAACTCGGTCTGCTGCCCGGAAGCTATCTGGCTGCCAACGAACTGACAATGCTGATCACTGGCCTGGGCCTCTCGGATCCTCGTCCTGATCGACGACTAAGCAACCATGGTAACCAGAATACCCTGCTCTGTCGGTCCCTGCTCCTCAAGATCTAACTCAGAGAAACCCTGAACCAAGTCTGTAACTGAAACTCGGTGGGAAGCCAAAGTCCCTCTGGACTTCCTGCTGAGTGCATCTGCAACCACATTAGCTTTTCCCGGGTGAAAGCTAATGGTACAATCGTAGTCCTTCAGGAACTCCATCCATTTCCTCTGTCGGAGATTAAGCTCCTTCTGAGTGAAAATATATTTGAGACTCTTATGATCAGTGAGAATCTCAAATGTGATACCGTATAAATGATGTCGCCAAAGCTTCAGAGCAAAAATGATGGCAGCTAACTCCAAGTCATAAACTGGGTAGTTCTTCTCATGCTCCTTCAGCTGACGAGAAGCATAAGAGACTACTCTGTCGTGCTGCATCAGAACAGCGCCCAAACCCTGAAGAGATGCGTCGGTGTAAAATACAAATCCATCATCTCCAGAAGGTAAAATCAAAACTGGAGCCGACACTAATCTCCACTTCAGCTCTTGAAAGCTGGTCTCGCAATCCTCAGACCACACGAACTTCACGCCTTTCCTGGTAAGGCGTGTCAGCGGCATAGCAATACGCGAGAAACCCTCGACAAAACGCCAGTAATATCCGGCCAATCCCAGAAAACTGCGGATCTCCTGAACTGACTTCGGCTGCTCCCAACCGGTGACGGCCTCGATCTTCTGAGGATCAACTGAAATACCTCTGCTAGAAACCACGTGTCCCAGAAAACCAACTGAGGATAACCAGAATGCACACTTGCTGAACTTCGCGTATAGCTGATGTCGTCTAAGAGTCTCCAAGACTGTGCGAAGATGCTGTGCATGCTCCTCTTCGGAATGCGAGTAGACCAATATGTCATCAATGAAAACGATAACAAATTGATCCAGATACTCCAGAAAGATGCGGTTCATCAAGTCCATAAATACTGCTGGAGCATTGGTAAGCCCAAATGGCATTACCAAAAACTCATAATGCCCGTATCTGGTACGGAATGCTGTCTTCTGGATATCAGAATCTCTAACTCTCAACTGATGATATCCGGATCGCAGATCAATCTTAGAATACACTGATGTACCTCTGAGCTGATCAAACAAATCCTCGATCCGTGGTAAAGGATATTTATTTCTGACGGTAACTGCATTCAGCTGTCTGTAGTCAATACATAACCTCATAGTACCGTCTTTTTTCTTGACAAACAGAACTGGAGAACCCCATGGTGAAACACTAGGGCGAATAAATCCCCTGTCTAAAAGCTCCTAGAGTTGAACCTTCAGCTCGTTCAACTCTTTTGGTGCTATACGATACGGAGCTTTCGATGTCGGCGCGGTTCCCGGAATCAGCTCAATAGCGAACTCCACTGGCCTTCTAGGAGGCAAACCAGAAAGCTCCTCTGGAAATACATCTGGGTACTCCCGGACTACAGGAACGTCGGAGAGCTGCGAATTACTGCTGCCTTCAGTACTAATCAGAGATAATAGAAAACCGTGACAGCCGTGAGACAGCAGCTTCTGAGCCTGAATCGCCAAAATGATCGATATTGTTGGTTGCTACTCGGAAAACCTAGAGGTTCCACTGTACAAAAATTTTGTACAAAGGTCTGAACCTTTTCCTAGCTACCATGTGTTCTTTTAAATTAAATTTTGGATCGCCTGCGGAACTTAACACGTTTGATCCAAAACTTAATCTATTTGTTCTTTTAGGTTTTGACTTGGATCTCCTGCGGAACTTAACACGTTCGACCCAAGTCACCTTAAGTTATTAATTCCATTAAATATTAATTTCCATAATCGGTTCCCAGTACTGACGTGGCGAGGCACATGGCCTTCTTGGATATGGGAGCAACCACCACCGACTAGACAAAACCTTTTATAGAAAGCTAATATTTAATTTCCTAAACTGACTTTAGGTTAACCGAAAAGAACAATCAAATCACAAGGAAAAGAAAAACAAAAGAACACTATATCGAAAACAAATTCGAAACTCTATAATCGTATGCCTCTTGTATTTAGTATTATTTCCAAAAATAACTAGTATGATGCGGAAAGAAAAATTACTAGTTATACCTTTTAGAAAAACCTCTTGATCTTCTACCGTATTCCTCTTCTAACCTCGGACGTTGTGTGGGCAACGATCTTCCGAGATGAGAACCACCAAGCACCTTCTTCTTCCTTGCAAGTTTCGGCCACCACAATTCTCCAAGAGAAGTAGAGGTCCGGCCACCACCACCAAGCTCCAAGGGATGCAAGAAACAAAACTACCTTTCTCTCCTTCTTCTCCTAGCTAGAACCAGCCACCATCAAGAGCTCCAAGAGAGGTTGCCGCCGGCATAAGAAGAAGAGAAGAGGAAGAAGCTGGCCACACCAAGAAGGAAAAGAGAGGAGAATAATAGAGTTGATCACCCTGAAGGCACCTCTACCCCTCTTTTATAATCCTTGGTCTTGACAAATAAGGAAATTTTAATAAAAAAATTCCTTAATTCTTTTGTCATAAAAAAGAAAAATTATTTTAATTAAAAAACAATTTTCTTCTTTTAATAATAATGGCCGGCCACTTCTAATTCCCCAAAACAAGGAAAATTTAATTCACACAAGAATTAAAACTTCCTAATTTGTTTCTAGAAATTTATAAAAATTTCTCCAATAATTTTTATCCCTTCATGATTGGTTAATAAAAAGGAAATTTTATAAATTAAAATTCTTCTTTAAACATGTGGATAATTTCCAAAAGGAAAGTTATCTCTAAAAATTAAAATCTCTTTTCAATCTACAAATAAGGAAAGATATCAAATCTTTTCTTAATCTTTTGTAGAAACTAATAAAAGAGAATATTTAATTTTTAAACTTCTCTTTTAAATTATTATCATGGTCAAAAAGGAAAGTTTTTCTTAAAAATAAAATCTCCTTTCAATCTACAAATAAGGAAAGATTTCAAATCTTTTCTTAATCTTTTGTAGAAAGCTTTAAAAGGAAAGATTTAATTTTTAAACTCTCTTTTAAAACTATGATATCCACATAAGAAATAATTTTAATAAAAAAATCCTTTTTAATATGATGTGGTCGGCCACCTAAACTTGGGCTCCAAGCTATTGGCCGGCCACCTTAAGGCCGACCCTAAGCTTGAGCTTCAAGCTTAGCTTGGCCGACCCTTATTGGATGGGTAAGAAGGTGGGTATGTGGTGGGTATAAATATCTATATACAAGCGGCTACGATAGGGACCGAGAGGAGGAATTGGTTTTGGTCTCCCGATAAAATTAAGCTTCCCGTGTTCGCCCCGAACACACAACTTAATTTTATCAATAATAATTCATTCCACTAAGAAACTATTATTGAACTACCGCACCAATCCCAAATTACATTTGGGCTCCTTCTTATTATGAGTGTGTTAGTCTTCCTGTGTTTATGATGTCGAATGTCCACTAATTAAGTGAGTTACTGACAAATCATTTAATTAATATCTTAGTCCAAGAGTAGTACCACTCAACCTTATCGTCATGTCGGACTAAGGCCACCTGCAGGGTTTAACATGACAATCCTTATGAGCTCCTCTTGGGGACATTCTCAACCTAGATTACTGGGACACAATTTCCTTCTATAATCAACAACACACACTATAAGTGATATCATTTCCCAACTTATCAGGCTTATTGATTTATCGAACTAAATCTCACCCATTGATAAATTAAAGAAATAAATATCAAATATATGTGCTTGTTATTATATTAGGATTAAGAGTACACACTTCCATAATAACTGAGGTCTTTGTTCCTTTATAAAGTCAGTATAAAAGAAACGACCTCTAATGGTCCTACTCAATACACTCTAAGTGTACTAGTGTAATTATATAGTTAAGATAAACTGATACTTAATTACACTACGACCTTCCAATGGTTTGTTCCTTTCCATTATGGTCGTGAGCTACTGTTTATAATTTATAAGATACTGATAACATGATCCTCTGTGTGTGACACCACACACCATATTATCTACAATATAAATTAATTGAATAACTACATTTATCATAAATGTAGACATTTGACCAATGTGATTCTTATTTCTAGATAAATGTTTATACCAAAAGCTAGGCTTTTAGTATATACTCTAACAATCTCCCACTTATACTAAAAGACTAAGCTGCTATATCTGCTGCCATACATCTGATTCCCATGCCTTTCAAAAAACTCTTGCCTTAAGGACCTTAGGTTATCATCTGATATAATCTAGGCGGCAACAACTTCTCCTCGTTTATACGATTTCTCGTATTGGGTGGTACTTGCGCTCTATTGTGTTTTCTTACTTTATAGACTTATGGTTTCTTCAAGTTTGTTACTGCACCAATGTTATTACAATAAATTGTAATAATCTTTGGACAAACCAGAAATCATATCTAAGTCTATCTTGAGGTTATTGAGTCATTCAGCTTTTATGACTATCTCAGAGGCTTGCCATATACTCAGCTTCTATGGTGGAGTCCAGAAAAACACCTATGCTTATCACTCTTCCATAGTTATGACTTTACCTCCTAAAGTAAACACAAAACCCCGAGGTTGACTTATTATTGTCCCTATCCGATTGGAAGTCAAAATTTATGCAACCCACAGGGACTAAATTAACTGCCTTGTAAGCTAGCATATAATCTCTAGTTCCTCTAGGGTACTTTAATATATGCTTTACTGCAGTCCAATGTCATTGTCTAGGGTTACTTTGATATCTGCTAACTATGCCCTTGACAAAATAGATTTCTGATCTCGTGCATAGCATACATTAGGTTGTCTAACTGCCGAAGCATAAAGAACTGCCTACATGTCCTCAATCTCCTTTGATGTCATCGGAGACATCTCTTTAGATAAAGACACTCCATGCTTAAAAGGTAAGAAACCTTTCTAGGAGTTTTGCATGCTTAAAACGAGCAAGGATTTTTCTGATGTATCAAGCTTAGGATAAGTATATTTTTCTTGCGATCCATTGATCTCAAAAATATATACATTCTCCCAAGTCCTTTATATCGAATTATTTGGACTATCATACCCTTACTTCTGACAACATTTTGATATTGTTTCCAACTACCAAAAATGTTATCTACGTATAGTACAAGAAATACCACCACATTTCCATCACACCTTTTGTATACACAAGACTTATCCGTTTACTCAATAAATCCATAGGTCTGGATTACTTTGATAAACTGGATGTACCTTAAAGCTTTGCATCAGTCCATAGACTGATTGAGCTTGCACACAAGATACTCTTAGCCCTTTGCAATGAACCCTTCTGGTTGCTTTATATGGATGCTTTCTTCAAGACTTCCATTAAGGAATGTTGTCTTGACATCCACTTACCAAATAGATAAAAGTATCCGGATAGACTTAAGCATGATTACCAGTGAAAAAGTTTCCTTTTTCATCTAGCCTTGCTTTGAAAGTTTCTACCTTCCTGTCTATCCCTCTTTTCCTATTATAGACCTTTTTATACCCCAAAGGCTTTTACACCATTTGGTGGTTCTACAAGCTTCCAGATTTTATTAGAATACATATATTCTAATTCTGTTATTCATTACTCTTTGCCAAGATATTGCATCTTTATCTTGGAGTGCTTCGTCATATGTCCGGAGATCAGGTTCATGTCCTCCAGGGATCGAGTCCAAAAACTCTCCCAAAACATGAATCTTTTTAGGTTGCCTAACAACCCTCCCACTACGACAAGGCACTTTCTGCAATTGTGTATCATTTGTGATACGTGTTGCAGTTTTCTTGTGGTATCTCATCTTGTACAATTGGTACTAGATTAGACATGTCTTTTATTATTTCCTTAAGAACAAATTTTCTTATGGGCACGTGGTTTATTACATAGTCCTTTTCTAAAAATCGGTCATTGATGCTAACAATGACCTTCTGATTTTTAAGACTATAAACCTACTTTCATTTCTCTAGGATAACCCACAAACAAGTGAATTCCTGTCCAACTTATCATTGTCTCTCTTCAGCATACGTGCTGGACTACCCGAATCCGAATATGCTTCGAGATAGGCTTACGCCTATTCAGCAATTCTATATGAGTAGAGAGTTCTGACTTTGGAAAGTACTATATTCACTTCCGTTTCCAGAGTATATCCTAAAAATGATTTTGGTAAATAACTCATCAATCTACTTATTTCCATAAGAGTCCTATACCTTCCTTTTTCTACACCATTCTGTTGGGGTGTACCAGGTGCAGTTAGTTGGAATTGAATCCCTACTTCTGATAAGTGACTCCTAAATTCTCCCAAGAGGTACTTGCCACTATGTTCTAACCATAGTGACTTTTACTTTAACATTTCTCCGCATCAGCCTTGTACTATTTGAACTAATCAAAGTACTTAGTCTTGCGGTACATTAAGTAAATTTATTTGTATCTTGAATAGTTGTCTATAAAATAGACGAAATATTCAATACTGCCTCTTGTCTGGATAGTCATAGGATCACACAAATCAGAATGAACCAATTTCAATATATCTTTGACTCCATACCCCTTAAACTTAAAAACTTCTTGGTTATTTTTTCTTCCAAGTAAGACTCACAGGTTGGAAATATTTCCACTACCAATGAACCCAAAAGTTCATCAGCTACCAATGAATCCTACTCAAGTTAATATAACCTAGCCTTAGATGCCAAAGATATTAATGGTTCATTTCTGAAGGTTGCTTTCTCTTAAAATTAGAAGATGTGTTACTAATTTCCATTTGTTGTATCGTGGGAGTTATTGGATTTATAAATTGCCAACCAACGTACCAGAACAGATAACTTCCCTCTTTTTCTTAATAACAACTTTGTTATTAAAAGAGGCAGAATATCAAGTTCTTTGAATAGTTTAGAAACTGAAAACTAGTTCTTTCTAAACTTGGTGCGTAAAGACAATTACTCAAAAATTCATGTTTTATTCTTATCAAAAGATAAACATCTCCCACTGCAACAGCTACCATTTTTACAGTAGTGCTCATGTGGACGGTGTTTTAATTTTCATTTAGTTGCTTGCACTGAACCTACGGACATGATTGATGACATCTGTATCTACACTCCAGGTTCTGGTAGATAACACCACTAAACATGTTTCAACTAATGAATTAAATACACCTATATTGTTCTTAGTTCTAAGAAGACAGTCTACCTTAATGTCCAAGTCCTATTTCCAATCATTACAATTGGGACTACTAAGTCTTTTCTATAGTATAACAACTAGGGATTGACAAACATTTTAAATCCTAAGAATCACAAAAATATTTGGTCAAGATCAATTCTTTAAAATCCCCATGAATTTTGTATGCCACGATAGTGTGGACGTATACAAAATCAAAGAGGAGATTTTATCCATTAATTTTATTATCTCGTCAACTTTACTTTATGACGAATAAAATTAATAGTTGATCTGTCTTTGATCAAATATTTGGTCAAAACTTTTGAATTTAAAATAAAATATTGATTCCTCAAACAATATTATTTAAATTCACCAACACCTCAAACACCGTGAATTTTGCATGCCACGTTAGTGTGGACGTATACAAATTCAACATTTGTAAAAGGAGGGTTTTACCCATTAACTATCTTGTCAACGTATCTTTATGACAAATAAAATTATCTCAAACACCGTTAATTTTGTATGCCACGTTAGTGTGGACGTATACAAAATCAATCATTTGTAAGAGGGGTTTTCACCCTTTAATTTTATTATCTTGTCAACCTAGTTTTATGACAAATTAATAGTTGGTTTCATTTGGTCACACAAATAATAGCAGTGACTCCGATGGGGAGGATACTATTAGATGTGTCTAAGTGTATACCATTACTTGACACTAAGTCCATTAATAAGATTATGCCCCTTCCGGTGGGGAAGATCACACGCTCTTAATTAACTTCCTATAGTCATCCAAAATGGAAGTTCTGCTCTAGTGATCCACAAACAAGCTCATCCGTTATGGAGGAAGGCACTCGAGCCAACGCAAGCTTGTTTGCATCACTTACAAACCAAGAATGGAGACCATGGGATTTATTTAAAATCCTCTCCCACTTAGTTATTTATAAATGAGGAATTTTAACTATGCTAGCCTACTAGTCATGTATACTAACATGCACACACAGCACAATATAAAAGCAATAAATAGAAAATCTAATTTTCAACTATTATGGCTTTTATCTATAGTTATCCTCCGTGTGTTGTCATCCCAAGCTGCTGCCATATTTGGCCACCGCCACCGGGTCTAGCTGTCGCATCCATCTTGCTCCTAGTTCTGCTGCGCCTCTGGTCCTTAGAAGGTTCCACGCTTTGCAAGATTCGATCCGCGACATAAATAGAATTTTACATTTTGATCCTATATTCCATAAAAGGAATGTACATGTATCTAGATCAAAATAAAATCCTAATAAAACTAAATACAGACTCCTGTATTTTAATACAATCATGCACACACAGATAAATGCCCTTGACATGTCCAAGGGTCCAATCACACACATAATAACTAAAAGCCATAATAGTTGGATCCTGCATCCACAAAGTTGGCACATCCTACTATTAACCTGCCTAAATTATGTATGACATGTGCATAATTAAACTAATACCAAATACACAGAGGCAAAACCCTAGCTCTGATACCAATTGTTGGTTGCTACTCGGAAAACCTAGAGGTTCCACTGTACAAAAATTTTGTACAAAGGTCTGAACCTTTTCCTAGCTACCATGTGTTCTTTTAAATTAAATTTTGGATCGCCTGCGGAACTTAACACATTTGATCCAAAACTTAATCTATTTGTTCTTTTAGGTTTTGACTTGGATCTCCTGCGGAACTTAACACGTTCGACCCAAGTCACCTTAAGTTATTAATTTCATTAAATATTAATTTCCATAATCGGTTCCCAGTACTGACGTGGCGAGGCACATGGCCTTCTTGGATATGGGAGCAACCACCACCGACTAGACAAAACTTTTTATAGAAAGCTAATATTTAATTTCCTAAAATAACTTTAGGTTAACCGAAAAGAACAATCAAATCACAAGAAAAAGAAAAACAAAAGAACACTATATCGAAAATAAATTCGAAACTCTATAATCGTATGCCTCTTGTATTTAGTATTATTTCCAAAAATAACTAGTATGATGCGGAAAGAAAAATTACTAGTTATACCTTTTAGAAAAACCTCTTGATCTTCTACCGTATTCCTCTTCTAACCTCGGACGTTGTGTGGGCAACGATCTTCCGAGATGAGAACCACCAAACACCTTCTTCTTCCTTGCAAGTTTCGGCCACCACAATTCTCCAAGAGAAGTAGAGGTCCGGCCACCACCACCAAGCTCCAAGGGATGCAAGAAACAAAACCACCTTTCTCTCCTTCTTCTCCTAGCTAGAACCGGCCACCATCAAGAGCTCCAAGAGAGGTTGCCGCCGGCCATAAGAAGAAGAGAAGAGGAAGAAGCTAGGGCCGGCCACCAAGAAGGAAAAGAGAGGAAGAATAATAGAGTTGATCACCCTGAAGGCACCTCTACCCCTCTTTTATAATCCTTGGTCTTGACAAATAAGGAAATTTTAATAAAAACTCCTTAATTCTTTTGTCATAAAAAGAAAAATTATTTTAATTAAAAACAATTTTCTTCTTTTAATAATAATGGCCGGCCACTTCTAATTCCCAAAACAAGGAAAATTTAATTCACACAAGAATTAAAACTTCCTAATTTGTTTCTAGAAATTTATAAAATTTCTCCAATAATTTTATCCCTTCATGATTGGTTAATAAAAGGAAATTTTATAAATTAAAATTCTTCTTCTAAACATGTGGATAATTTCCAAAAGGAAAGTTATCTCTAAAATTAAAATCTCTTTTCAATCTACAAATAAGGAAAGATATCAAATCTTTTCTTAATCTTTTGTAGAAACTAATAAAAGAGAATATTTAATTTTTAAACTTCTCTTTTAAATTATTATCATGGTTAAAAAGGAAAGTTTTTCTTAAAAATAAAATCTCCTTTCAATCTACAAATAAGGAAAGATTTCAAATCTTTTCTTAATCTTTTGTAGAAAGCTTTAAAAGGAAAGATTTAATTTTTAAACTCTCTTTTAAAACTATGATATCCACATAAGAAATAATTTTAAAAAAAAATCCTTTTTAATATGATGTGGCCGGCCACCTAAGCTTGGGCTCCAAGCTATTGGTCGGCCACCTTAAGGCCAACCTTTAGGCTTGGCCGACCCTAAGCTTGAGCTTCAAGCTTAGCTTGGCCGGCCCCTATTGGTTGGGTAAGAAGGTGGGTATGTGGTGGGTATAAATCTCTATATACAAGAGGCTACGATAGGGACCGAGAGGAGGAATTGGTTTTGGTCTCCCGATGAAATTAAGCTTCCCGTGTTCGCCCCGAACACACAACTTAATTCCATCAATAATAATTCATTCCACTAAAGAACTATTATTGAACTACCGCACCAATCCCAAATTACATTTTGGGCTCCTTCTTATTATGAGTGTGTTAGTCTCCCTGTGTTTAAGATGTCAAATGTCCACTAATTAAGCGAGTTACTGACAACTCATTTAATTAATATCTTAGTCCAAGAGTAGTACCACTCAACTTCATCGTCATGTCGGACTAAGTCCACCTGCAGGGTTTAACATGACAATCCTTATGAGCTCATCTTGGGGACATTCTCAACCTAGATCACTAGGACACAGTTTCCTTCTATAATCAACAACACACACTATAAGTGATATCATTTCCCAACTTATCGGGCTTATTGATTCATCGAACTAAATCTCACCCATTGATAAATTAAAGAAATAAATATCAAATATATGTGCTTGTTATTATATTAGGATTAAGAGCACACACTTCCATAATAACTGAGGTCTTTGTTTCTTTATAAAGTCAGTATAAAAGAAACGACCTCTAATGGTCCTACTCAATACACTCTAAGTGTACTAGTGTAATTATATAGTTAAGATAAACTAATACCTAATTACACTACGACCTTCCAATGGTTTGTTCTTTTCCATTATGGTCGTGAGCTACTGTTTATAATTTATAAGGTACTGATAACATGATCCTCTGTGTGTGACACCACACACCATGTTATCTACAATATAAATTAATTGAACAACTACATTTATCATAAATGTAAACATTTGACCAATGTGATTCTTATTTCTAGATAAATGTTTATACCAAAAGCTAGACTTTTAGTATACACTCTAACATGTCGTCGTCTCTAATGCTAGTGAAACTCCACGAGGGTTGGTTCGGAGGCCGAAATGTGACCACCCTCGTCTGGCAATCAACGGTAGCATGATATACTGACAGTCAATCCATGCTAAGTATGATATCAAACTCGACCATCTCCAATACTAGAAGATCTACCGTAAGTATCATGTTGCCAAAATATAACGGGCAACCTCTAACCTCCTGGGTGACGTCTAAAGTATCACCGGACGGCAGGGAGACGGTCAGTCGCTGCAGTCTAAAAGTAGGTAATCTACCAATCTCCCGCATAAAGGTACGGGATATAAAAGAATGCGAGCTACTAGTATCAATCAATATATCAGCGGAAAATGCATAAATGGAAATCATACCGCGGAAAACGGATCCGTCGGCTCACTGCACATCCTCTCTGGTAATCGCATGAATACGTCCAGTCTCTGGCGGAGGAGGAGGTGGTAACGCTGCCACGCTTGGTAAGCTCGCCACCGTCTTGGATAATGTGCCGAGAAGGCGAGAGGACGGTGGCGATCTTGTCTGTTGGGCCGGAGTCTGCATCGGCCTAAAGGCCGAGGCATCTCGACATCGCCTCGCGTCGGATAGTAAGGTCCCCGAACTAACTCGGTGCATGGAAGCACTGAGTACTCTTGTCCAAGCATGCCAAATGCTGCTGCGGAGTTGTCCCCTGCGACGATGTGAAGATTGAGCTTCGCCTCCTCGATATGCCTCGATCGACTAGACTGCCCCTCGACTGACCTCCTGCAGGCGTGTCTGAGCCTTGGTGACAATCTCGGCTCTGGTGCCCAGGCAGTTTGCAATAAAAGCAAACTGGTTGTCCCAGAGAGCAAGCTGAGGTGAGGTGATCTCTGGATCCACATCTGAAACAATGAGTATCACTGGAAGGTGGTTGTCGGTTCTGCTGAGAAAACCGGGAACGTCCTGAAGAAGACCGCCCTGACTTCTGAGGCCTACGAGATGCCCCAGAAGTACCCTAACCTGACCGACCGCGACTACTCTGCTGTTGTCCGGTCGTCTGTGTCTGCTGGATCTGCCCGGATGCCTGACCTGTATGCTTCCTCTTCCTGTACGGAAATGCTCTCTGTTGAGCTAACTCTATCATCAAAGCTCGATCCAGCGCATCTGAGTATGATGCGATCCCTAAACCGGCAAGCCTTACTTGCAGATAACCATCCAGTCCCTGTATAAACTGCATCATGCGAGATCTGTCCTCCGCAACTAACTTTGGACAAAACTTAGCCAACCGGTTGAATTCAGTATGATACTCTGTCACCGTGCGATTGTTCTGACGCAGACTCATGAAATCCTACCGGCAAGCCATCTGATATGCTAGTGGAAAGAAACGGCTCTCAAAAGCCTCTCTGAACCTGGCCCAAGTAACGTTTTGCTCGCCGATGATGGAACGCTGGGTAATCCACCAGGCGTTAGCCTCATCCCGTAAATGGAAAGCAGCCAGCTCTGCTTTCTCCCACTCGAAGCAAGCCATATAGAAGAAGCTCTGCTCCATAGTCTCTATCCATGATAAAGTCATACTCGGGTCAAGGTCTCCTCGGAAGAGTGTGAATCGAGTCTTCATCGACTCTGCTAATACTGGAATCCTAGCTCATGCTACGACAATATCAGTGAGCTGTGTCGGGACAGCCGCAGGAACTGGCGGAACTACTGGAGCTGGTGCTACAGGTGGTACCGCAGAATAAACCGGAGGAGGAACTCCTGGTGCTGCCGTATAAACTGGAGCATAAGCCGTCGGTGGTACGACCGGGTGAACAAAAGTGGCCGCAGCTGGAGGTACGGTAGGTAATGGTACCGGATGTGGAGCAACTGCTGCTGTCGTAGGCACTAGGGGCACATGTGCCACTGGTGTCGGGTACACTGTAGGTCCAGGTGGCGGTGGTGCCGGGTACGCCATAGGCTGGACCGGAGCAGGTGCGGGGTATGCCGGTAGTACCCCTGGTGGTACCGGAAATACAGTATGGATAGGTACACTCGGCACAGCCGAGGTAGGTACCTCTATAGGAGCCATCGGGGTCTGAGAGCCCGACGCGCCCGCGATATGCTGAGTCTTTCCCTGACTGACAGGCTCAGCAACAGTAGGCATCTCTGGCATATCCAGAGATCCCGTGGTCCTCGTACGTGGTCGTCCAGCACCACGTCTCGCAGCAATACATGTAGATCTCCTCATATCTATTAAGTTATATCACAGATATCAATACCAGTATAACAATCATAAAATAACAACATACCTATTTGTCATCTGGAGATGTTCCGTCGCTGTCCAGTCCACAATTTGACCTCAAAATTCCGAACGAGAAAATCACCGGAAATCCATATAAATCCGAAACGGAAGTCCGAAACATAACCATAACGGAAATTCGTACAAACCGAAATAGACATCCAAAAATCCAGAACACCAAAAGCAGGTATCCATAACCTGCTCTGATACCAATAAATTGGTATCAGATAAATCTCGAAAATCCAAAATACAAAAATCCAACAAGTATCGCCAAACTTGGCGCTCTAATACCAAGTAAATAAATTGGTATCAGGTTATCCCAAACATCCAAAATACAAAAACAAAAGATCGTATACCCTGTGCTCTGATACCACTAAATTGTCACGCCCCAGAGGAGTCCTTGTCCGAGAAAATTTCGGCAGCATCTCCCCTACACGGTGGACAATCTGAAACTTTTCTACATCCTCATATACCTCAGCCACAAGCGGCTGGAATAATAAAAATAATAAAATACAACCACACATACATCCACGCAATTTATATATAAGTAAACAAATCAGTAATATCATGACTCGAAAACAACCCTACTCCACTACACTCGTAAAGCTCAAATCCGACAATAAAACCAACTTACCTCTTCTGCCATCTAAGCAGGCATATAGTAAAAGCAAATCCAAAACCAAATCCATCGACATCACAAAATCCATACAAGATCCCTAAGTAAAACAATCCTAAACAAAACAAGTTCAAAACATAGTCTATGTAAGAAAAACCAAAAGACCAATCATATCCTCGAGATCTGCAGGGACCAACAACTGGAACTCTCTCCTGACAGCATCAACCTGAAAATATCAACAATGGAGGCGGGGTAAGTCCAACACTCAGCAGGTATAACTGATATACAAAGTAGGGAAATAACACCTAGCACTAATCATACGTACAGTCTCCTGCTATAAGAAAGATAAAAATGCATCTGAAGTAAACAGGAGATAAACCGTACTAACCAGGACCTGGATATAAGGACAAACAGTCCGAGTGATATAGAAATCCTGTATGCATGTCAAACTTAGGTATCCAAACAATATGCAGCACATAAATGCAGCAAACACAAGCAATAAATGCATCATGCATATGATGCCAATGATGCGTCCTGGTCACCCTTGACGCCAGTTGATCATCTCACACACAATAGTGAGGTCGAGTGGGTAGGGCTGTGACAACCGTGCATTCTGTCGTCACTGCTCCTGATGAGTGACCGAGTGGACGGGATGCTGTCGGAGTACACTTATCCTCCTACCCCAAATCATAAATGGGGGAGCGCAATGCTCTCATCTCCCGGCACACAATGACAGGGAGGAATCCCTGCCGGATAACACGTTGTGTCACACTACCCATGAGCGGACCAACGGTGCCTAACAGAGTCCCTGCTGCAACACACTCTGCCTGAATCAACCACTAACCCATGAGTGGTTGTGTGTGCAGATCCATGTAACTGGCGATGTGCTCAACAATAATAGAGCGGACTATCGCACAGCATGCAATCATGCAAATGGTGCATGACACTAACCACACAATATCCTGACCTAATCCACATATATATAACAGTGCATCATAGGTCAACGAATCAAATCAATCCAAAGGTACACAGAAGGTATAAAACTTAGGTCCTGAACATGGTGAAGCATGGTATATCACTACCCCTATAAGCATGTATCAACAGGTAAGGAATACATAAGATGCAAAACAAGCAATCAATCAATCATGTAACAAGTATCGGGTAGTGATTAACCGGAACAAATAAGAACATAATTAATGTAACTTGTTAAATTCACTACTATGTATATCAAATGACATAAGTCAAAAGTACCCGCCTCCAATATAGATCGAGCTAGACAACCTCTGCGTCAAAGTGCTCGTCACAAATTAATGTCCTGTGATATCAAACATAAACAGATTTAGCTAATACCCTTATGCATTTAATTAGCTAAACCAACCATTAATCCAAATTCAACTAGGTTCAACTTAACCCATTTCACCATTACAATGGATTAGGTATCCCCAATTATCTACAATCAAATTGGATTAGATTAATACATGAACTAAACCAAAACTCACCTAACGCGATAATGTTCACTGATGGCTCACGACCGGAAGAATTTATGATCAGAACTCAACGACCTGATCTGTATTTAGAAATGGCTGAAACTACAAAGATTGATCAACCAATTAAACATAATATACCCACACAAAAATATGCGATCAGATCCTTACAAGCCTGATACTAAACACATCGTACCCCAATCGGGTCCAAAGCTTCCTCTGTTGAAATCCCAATGCCACTGTGGTGCCGAGTCGGGACAACAAAGGTGACAATGATGCTAGGGCACGAGCACAGAGAAGAAGAAGTTCGACGTCGATGCTGCTCCGTGCGGCACTGGCGACTGTGAACCCTAAACTAGGGCACAAGAGAAGAAAAGGATCGAGAGGGCGGCTCGGTCGGCGCTGCTCTGTGTGTCGTCGGCGGCTAAGACGCAGGCTGCAATCGGTGGTGAGTCGAACCTGGTGGCCGGCAATCTAGTGGTGACAGCGGCTTCGGCAGACACACTGGTGGTGGCAGCCGACACCGCTCGGAGGTAGGAGAAGAAAAGGAATCGGCTGGGGAGAAAAAGAGAAGGGGGAAAGAAGAACTGCTGCGGCAGCACCGGTTAGGGCAGAGAGGAGAAATCGTCGAGCGAAGGAAAAGGCTAGTGCACGCGGGAGGAATAAGAGAAAAATAAAAAGAATAAGAAAATAAAAAGGAAAAGAAAATAAAACTTTTCCTCATTAAAACAGGGTAGCCTAAACAGGCTTTTCCGGAACCCCGTTTTATCCCCGTAAACTCGTCCATACGAGCTCCGAAAAATTCTCAAAAAATTTCCAAAATTTTTGAAAAATTCCCTTATTAATATTCACATATTTTCAGTATTTTACATGCTCACTTATAACTTGTGTTGAGGTGAGAGTTTGGAGGCGTGAGAGTATGCTCACTTATAACTCGCGCTGGGGCGAGAGTCTGGAGGCATGAGAGAATGCTCACTTATAATTCACACTGGGGCGAGAGTCGGGAGGCGTGAGAGCATGCTCACTTATAACTCGCGTTGGGGCGAGACTCTGGAGGCTGACCGGGAGGTCGTTGGTTATATTTTGGTCTGAGACCGGTGGCGATACTCCAGTTCGAGACCGGTGGTGATACTCCGGTCCGAGACCAGTGGCGATACTCCGGTCCGAAATTGATGGTGATAGCTCAACCCTGAATGGAGGAGATAAGAGATCTGATAAGCTGGTCTGAAACCAGTGAAGATCGCTCAACCCCGAACGGGAAAGATTAAACCCTAAAGTCCATAGAAGCGGAGCCTATAGCAATATGAGGGAGCATAGCCTTTGTCATACCTAATTGTAAAGTGGTGTCGACCGTCAACTCCCGAATGCCCATGGAGCGAGGGGAGAAGATAATAATCTGAGCCCTGATTGTCAAAGGGAGCGAAGCCTATGGCAATATAAGGGACCAGAGTCTGTATCAATAGAAGGAAGCATAGCACCATGGGTAAAGGGAGCAAGGCCTATAGAAGTAAGAGGATGCAAAACAGGTGTAGGATGCAGAACATATAGTAGTAATAGAATGCAACGCCTATAGCAGTAAGAGGATGCAGAGCCCTATGGTAAAGGGTGCAGAGCCTGTAACACACCTGATCGGGAAGCTGGGCCCCTAGTCCCTGATCGGAGAGTAAGGCCCTAGCCTGTAATCAAAAAGCGAGATCCCTAGATCCTGATCGGGAAGTTGTACTGTGAGTCACTGATCGGGAGGTTGTGTCCCTAGTGTCTGATCGGGGAGTTGTGCCCCTTGTATCCGATCAAAGATATAGGGCCCTAGTTTTTTATCAAGGAACTAGGATATTACTCTTTTATCAAGGAACTATAGCAGATCCTGTAAAAAGGGAGCAGAGCTCGTAACGTACTTGATTGAGAAGCTGTGCCAACCGACTGAGGGTTTATCTCGGTCCCTTGATTCCCGAATACCAGTGGAGTTAGGGAAAAAATATAATGGAAAAACTAACCTATCATCCAGTTGAAGCTTCAACTTAGTCCCTCGTCTTCCGAATACCTGTGGAGCGAGGAAAGAAGATAATAAGTTCATAGAAATCCTCCGAGACTGTGATACGTCATCCATCTTCACGTTCCAGAACAGGTGGAGAAGATTCCCACAGACAGAGCCAAATTGATTCTGTCAGGAATCTGAGTCAGACGGACCGCCGGGTGAGGTAGATGGAATGTTGAACAAATTGCGATGGCCCAAAGGGAGGTATGCTGAGATGACTTCTATGTTGACCAAGTCGTCAGAAGTCCTCTAGTCAACCCTATCTACAGCCAGCGACCGGGTCGCCCTGGTTCCTAGTACCCCGATGTTCGAGACAGATCCAACGAATATATAAGTAACAAATTAAGATGAATAATAATAAAATGAATGTGGAGTGAGTACGAAGAACGTACCCTACCCCAAGGGGGAGCCCTCGGATGGGGCGCTGCTCGAGTTGACATGACTTGGAAGAGTAGATGAACGGGAGTCGGATGTCGAGCTGGGTTCGGCGGCACGAAGCCAAATGCGACCTGGATCCGGAAGATGATATGTATATTGGGAGATAATAGCGGCACGCAGACCGAGAGATAATAGCGACATGTAGGCCGGGAGATAATAGCGGCACGCAAATCAGGTGATAATAGTGGCACGCAGGTTGAGAGATAATAGTAGCACGTAGGCCAAGACACGACACACGGATGAGATCGGCGCGTAGGTTAGAACATAGTGCACAAACGAGATTGGCGCGAAGGCCGAAACACAATAATGGCATGGAGGTCGGGGATAGCAATAGCAACTAAGAAGTTCGAGAGACGTGAGTGTTGAGTGGTCGGATCTGATGGCGTGGGTGCCAGCAGCAATGCACAGGCTCCCAGCGTGCCAAGAGAAGGGAGGTGATGCGTGGATTGTCGGCGCATAGAGGGGGTGGCAGCGTCGTCATTCGGCCGTGAACAGCGGAGAGGAGGTCGCCGACTGGCAGCTGTGGATGCCAAAAAGAAGAGAAGGGAAGATGTACAGTCAGCCAATTAGAGGTAGAGTAAAGGAGGTGGTATTCACGTGAGGGATTAGCAACGTGCGCCGAGGGACGAGGGAGGCAGCGTCAGCGTTCGGCGTCGGTGTCCGAAGGTCTGTCTTGCTCAGCAGTGGAGGCGGCTATACTTGAGCGAGGAAGTGATGGCACAACGTGCGGCGAGCAGCAAGGGAGATGACAAGCACTCGTTAGCGGCGACTTGGTCGCAGAAGAAAGAGGAAGGGACGACGATGTCCTTGCGCAATTCCGCGCGGTGATAGTGGCGCAAAGAGAAGAAGGGGAGCAGTCGCTAGCGTCAGCTGATGGGTTCCGACGACGCCCAAAACATAGTCGAGAGAGAGGAAGAAGCGAGAGAGAGCGGCGTATGAGGTTTCTGGCAAGGCGACGATGAGAGCCTCTGACGAGGTGGCGCTGAACAGGGATGGCAGCGTCTATCCCTTGGTCGTGGTGCCGGCAGCGCGAACACGAAGAAAAGCCCCTCTTTTCCTCGTACATTGCTCCTCCCCTTAATGCCCTAATAGTGAAATGCCCAGAATGCCCCTCCTCCACTTCCTTGTTCCTTCTCTGCCCTTAAACCATATCTGTATCATGCTCTATCCCCTATTATATCATCATCGATATTTAAATAAATTTTATCTTCTTTTATTGTTACTAACTAAGTCTTTTTTGGCCTTTCTCTCTTTCGTTTGATGTGCATTTTTGTCATAGTTGTTAGGACCTTGATGACCAGCTAAAGGGGGTGAATAGCCAATCACCCATGGCGTTCACTTCCTACGTTTGTTAGCACAGTGGAATACCAAAATAAATAAAGGAAAACTAAAACCTAGAGGCTATAAACAATACAATCAAACCTCTAACATGTTGATTTACGTGGCTCGGAGATTAGGGCTCTTACTCCACGGCTGTCTGTAAGATGGATGATCCCTCAATCCGTCGGTGGATTAATCTCCGGAACTCCGGCTAGCTTGATCCTCCTTCTTGGTGGAGAAACCTTGCCACAATCTCTTGATCACACACAAGGATCACACTGAGAGGTTTGTGTTGGATCGAGAATTCGCTAGAGGGGGGTGAATAGTGATTAAAAATTTACCCTACGTTAACACAAGTAATTTTTACTTGGTTCGGAGCCTTCGACGACTCCTACTCCAAGGCCCGCACTCGTTGAGTGTTTTCGTTGGGCAATCCACTAGCAATTCGAAAGGAGTATTACAAGTGAAAGTACAATTGCTTTTAAGAAAATAATACCGACAATAAGAAAGAAGAAAAAAATAGCACTTGTAGGAGAGCCTTCGTAGCGTCGCAAAAGCACAGCAAAGTAATCGATGGGAGATCTTGTCGTTCATTGTTCTTTGCTCCTGGCAACTATTTTCAACTTTGATACCATCTTATCTCATGTCATATTAGAGTTACCGTATATTTCACCTAATACTTATACTCCTACCTTCTCCTTAAATATGTTTTATTTTCCATCCTTTAATTTTAACCACTTAATTCTAGGAGTCATGTATATTATCCTTCTATTGATACTATGATTATGGTGTATATCCAACACTACTTGGGTAGTTAAGCTTTCTTCATAGATAACCTTACAATCTTTACAAATATTTCTATCATTCTTCTTAACCATAAAAAAGTCAATTTTCCATTCATTATTCCCACAAAAAAATGTATTAGCTAGTATAAGGTCATATGCTATCGCAAAATCTAATATAGTTTTTCTTTCTTCATTTCTTGTTCCAAAACCATAACCCCCATTACCCCTCTCAAATTCCTCATTTTTCACTATGACATATTCATTTAGATCGTCTCCAATTAAAATTATTTCATTTGGCAAAATGTTTTGTAATACCTCATCTAAGTCGTCCCAAAATTTTGATTTAGTTTCTTCATCTAATCCTACTTAAGGTGCATATATGCTAATTAAGTTCATAGCTTCTTTCGCCACTACTATTTTGAGAGTTATAATTCTATATTCCTTTATAACTACACCAACAACTTTATCTTTTAATGAACTATCTAAAAAAATACCCACTCCATTTTTTATTTTACTCTTTCCTATGTACCATAATTTAAAGCTTGAGTTCTTTATCATTTTTGCCTTCTCGCCAACACATTTAGTTTCTTATACATACAAAATACTAATTCTTCTCTTAATCATCGTATTTACTACCTTCATTGTTTTGACAGTGAAGGTTCCTATATTTCATATTTCAAGCCTTAGACTATTAGTCTTCCTATAATGTTTGTTCTTATCTCATCTATGGTATGAGAATTCTTGCCTATTTAACACTACATCTAAGTTCTCATAGAGATGTAGCAGTCCTTGCCGATATGTTACAGTCAGACCTTACAATACAAACTCTTGCATATTTAGCACTACGCCCGAGTTCTGGAGATGCAATGGTCCTTGCTGAGCCGTTACAGTAGACCCTACAACGCGTTCCTTCCGAGGAACAATCTAGCATTAGTACAATAGTTTAATGAATCCATTCATTGAGCATTTGCCATAGTTTAACGTTGGCTGACAACCTAACACAACCCTCCTCCTTTATCCGGGTTTGGAACCAGTCATGACTGGTTGTCATGGGCAGAGTTTTAGGGAACTATTACTTAGTATATCATCGGTCGAATGAAGGCCGAGCGAGCACCAGTGTGTGTATAGGCGCTCGGTCGGGTAAAACCTGATCGAGCGTAAAGGCGCTCAACCTTATAAAGCTCATAGATATTCTCGGTCGAAACATGCTTAACAAAATTTAGTGAAAGTACGCAGCGGAATAAACACGAAAAGGATAATGCTAACATAAGTAATTTTTACTTGGTTCGAAGCCTTCGACGACTCCTACTCCAAGGCCCGCACTCGTTGAGTGCTTTCGTTGGGCAATCCACTAGCAATTCAAAAGGAGTATTACAAGTGAAAGTACAATTACTTTTAAGAAAATAATACCGACAATAAGAAGGAAGAAAAAAAATAGCACTTGTCGGAGAGCCTTCGTAGCGTCGCAAAAGCACAACAGAGCAATCGATGGGAGATCTTATCGTTCGTTGTTCTTTGCTCCTGGTAACTATTTTCAACTTTGATACCATCTTATCCCATGTCATATTAGAGTCACCGTCTATTTCACCTAATACTTGTACTCCTACCTTCTCCTTAAATATGTTTTGTTTTCCATTCTTTAACTTCCACCACTTAATTCTAGGAGTCATGTATATTTTCCTTCTATTGATACTATGATTATGGCGTATATCTAACACTACTTGGGTAGTTAAGCTTTCTTCATGGATAACCTTACAATCTTTACAAATATTTCTATCATTCTTCCTAATCATAAAAAAGTCAATTTTCCATTTATTATTCCCAAAAAAATATATTAGCTAGTATAAGGTCATATGTTATCGCAAAATCCAATATAATTTTTCTTTCTTCATTTCTTATTCCAAAACCATAACCCCCATTACCCCTCTCATATTCCTCATTTTTCATTATGACATGTTCATTTAGATTGTTTCCAATTAAAATCATTTCATTTGGCAAAACATTTTGTAATACCTCATCTAAGTCGTCCCAAAATTTTGATTTAGTTTCTCCATCTAATCCTACTTAAGGTGCATATATGTTAATTAAGTTCATAGCTTCTTTCGCCACTACTATTTTAGAGTTATAATTCTATATTCCTTTCTAACTACTCTAATAACTTTATCCTTTTAATGAACTATCTATAAAAATACTCATTCCATTTCTTGTTTTACTCTTTCCTGTGTACCATAATTTAAAGCCCGAGTACTTTATCATTTTTTCCTTCTCGCCGACACATTTAGTTTCTTATACATACAAAATATTAATTCTTCTCATAATCATCGTATTTACTACCTCCGTTGTTTTGCCAGTGAGGGTTCCTATATTCCATATTTCAAGCCTTAGACTATTAGTCTTCCTATAATGTTTGTTCTTATCTCACCTATGGTGTGAGAACTCTTGCCTATTTAACACTACATCTAAGTTCTCATAGAGATGTAACAGTCCTTGTCGATACATTACAGCCAGACCTTACAACGCGAACTCTTGCATATTTAGCACTACACTCAAGTTCTGAAGCTGTAACGGTCCTTGCTGAGTCGTTACAGTAGACCCTGCAACGTGTTCCTTTCGAGAAACAACCTAGCATTAGCACAATAGTTTAATGAATTCATTCATTGAGTATTTGCCCTAGTTTAATGCTGACTGGCAACCTAACGCAACCCTCCTCTTTTATTTGGGCTTGGAATCGACCATGACTGGTTGTCATGGGCAGAATTTTAGGGAACTATTACTTAGATAAAAAAAATACTTGTTAGTTAATTTCCATTTTTGTTTCTTTTTGGAATGGTTGTGAAATTTCTGTAGCTGAGACATACTAATATTAGCTGAGACTTACTAATATTTTTGTTTTCAGATGCCAATTTTTATGAGTAAGAGGAGGTTGTAGGCATAACCTTTATCTCAACTTGCACCTGAAAAGTATTTTCATTTCAACTATAGTTTGATGGTCTTATTTTCAACACCGAAGATCATTTTGTTTTTCATCGGTTTGGTCTCCTCTCTCCATCCAAATCAAGGATTCTGTGTGGTTAATCCGTCTTAGTCTCTTTCGGGCTTGCAATTTAGCTTTTAATCATCCAAATCTCGTACCATGTTTATAAATTTGATATTTCATTTTGTATTTGAAATCCAAATGAAGTTTATTTTAGTGGGTATTGTTAGTTTGCTACTATTTTTGGTAAATGCCATAATGATGCTATTTGGTGGATCTTGCTGCATACAGAATTTTTCTTTTTTGTCCTTCCTTTGCTAAAATTGATAGTTGCGCATCACTGACTCTATTTTTCTTCAACTAAGGCTTGCATTTTTTTTTCCTTTTTCCACATACAGACAGGGTTTTTTTTTTGCTGTTAAAGAAGTGTCTTTGCTTGATCAAGGAACCAATGCCGAGCAAAGTATTCTTCAACTTGAACAGGTGAGTGGATGTTAGTTGGAATTGAGCTTTGTTTTCTCTTCTACTTTTATCTGTTTTTAGCGGTGTTGATTGTAAGTGAAAGTTTAGCTAACAGTTCTGTTCTGTGTTTTCATTTTGATTTATCTTCCAGGAGATTGCACTTTTGAGCCAGTTGGAACATGAAAATATAGTTGGGTATTATGGCACAACGAAGGTATCCTTGTTCTCGAATTCTCATGGTTTTCTTTTCTGATTGATACATTGCATTAATAGACTAGTCAAATGAACAGATTCGTCAACAAAAAAGTTTCTTTGTTATTTAATACATTTTATAATTATTTAATATGTGTTTTTTTATAGGATGACGCAAAATTATTTATCTTCCTGGAACTCATGACAAAAGGCTCTCTTGCATCCTTATATCAAAAGTATCCCCTGCAAGATTCCCAAGTTTCAATATACACCAGACAGATTCTAAATGGCTTAAAGTATCTTCATGATCGGAAGGTCGTCCACAGGTGATGCAACTTGTTTTTGTTTTCTTTTGGTTCCCCTAACATTTATTGCTGAAGTTATGAAATCTCCATTCCTGGGCAGTGTTTCTGGTGAAATGTCCCATGATTTAGATATAAATAAGTTATATTCTGGAATAATGTATGAGGTTAAAACATATACAGTATAGAATTGATATTAGATGTATGCATATCCATGGAAATCTTACCTTCCCCAAACCCTTTTTGGTGGAATGCCACAGCTCCACACCCATGATTTGAACTTCTTATCTGCCCTTGGGCCAATCCTCCAGAAATGGGGTGAAATTAAGGACCAGCATAAAACTGTTTTTGTGACTGATGAATAAAAGTGAATGGAGAAATGGTGGGAGAGGAAAGAGGTTTCATTGTGAATGAGACTTTAGTCTCATATTATGAGTTTCATGACACGATGGTTGATTTATATTGATTCACATGCATTGAGGATGTGAACAAATGCATGAGGTGAGACTCTCTCTCACGCGTGGATGCGCAGGGGTTGTAAATCTAGGGTCCATATTACACTGAATCATATTGACTCGTGTGCAGGCATGACCTGCGCGCGCCGAATGTTGGATCGGTCAAGGCAAAATTTGATAATGAGTGAAACGGGTGTTTCACTGTTTGACAAAGTAATGGTCATTTAATCAACCATTAACGCTGTCGTTGATCTGAGCTCCTATATAAGGAGGTTGTGATCACAGACAAGAGACACACAGCAATACAAGCTTCTCTCCACCTTCATTCCCTCATTCTTTGTCGTGTAACTCTTGCTCGGCAAAGTGCTCGTGATAGCATTCAGGTGCCTCTCAGTTCGCCGTGACCACTAGTGTTTGATGGAATCACGGTCAACCGTTGTATCCTGGGAAACAGACGACCCGAGTAAACCTAGCTCGAAGCACTGCTGGAGGGGCGAATCTATTTCAAGGAAATTGTGTTAGTCATAGGCCTCGGTCAATTTTCTCGGTTGATCTCTTCATCCACCTGGTCGATCAGTCTGTTCGCCAGACCTGTCTACTCGCTCGGTCCGCCTTTCACCAAACCTGTTTGTCAGCCCAGTCTGCCTCTCGCTCGGCCGGTCTGCTTCGCCCGACCTGCCTGTCTGTCCGCCCGACACGACATCGCCCGGTCGGCCTTTTTGATCTGCTGCGCCCGCTTGTGCTTGGCGATCAGCCCGTTCTGTCAACACTGTGCAGACTGCCTTCATCACTTGACAGAAATCAGCACCTGCATCACTTGGCAGAAACTAACTCCCGCTGATAATATGAGATTATCCGTTCAGATTATCTTTATTATAAATTAAATTTAAATTCTATGTAATTTTAAATTCAGCGAAGTCCTTCAAATTTCTTACAACAAATTATTTTATCCAACACGGACTTTGTTACAATTATTTGAGTTGGCTATATAATTGAGATACTGCGATAGAGAGATTTTAGTAGTGTGCCATTACTTGGATCATGACGTATTGACGTAAATGTTAATATCGTCCAAATATGATTTAGTGACATTTTCTTTACTTCTTCCAAATGTTATTATGTTTATCGGTTGGTAAAAGGTCATATTAAGACTGACTCTTTTTCAGGGACATTAAATGTGCGAACATATTGGTTGACGCAAATGGCTCTGTGAAACTCGCTGATTTTGGAGTGGCAAAAGAGGTTCGTCTAATTCCTATAGCAATATGCCCCCGTTATTTTGTCATTAAGTGTTCCATTTGGGTAATGCCATTATTTTTATGCATAATATTGCTTTGTGAACATTAACAGATGTCCGAATCCAATCAGCTGAATTCATTCAAAGGCAGTATATATTGGATGGCTCCTGAGGTTAGTTGCATGTACTTTTTTACTAGTGTATAGTATACAGTGAGTTTTCATGAGAAACAAGTCGAGAAGATTGTATTTTTATTTTAATTTCTTTTGATGCTACTACTCATATTAGGCAGAGGAAATCTTCTTCTTTTGTTTTTCTATGGCAAAAAGCACTTGTAGCATGCATAACAAACACTTTAGTAGAGTATGTACTCGTATGGCTGTTTGCCAGGATCGAAGTTCATAACACTAATTAAATCCAAATAAAGAATGAATGACTGGAATAGAAAGAATATTTTAGTTTTGTTTAATAGTCGAGGCTATTGTAATGTTAGAAAGTAACCAATAAAAAAAGTTATGTTATAACTGATTGATATGAGTTATGGTGAAGCAGTCTGGTAAATGAAGTATGGGTCATGATTAAAAAAGATAGGAGAGGTATATAGTTGGATGAATGTACGGATAGAATAATGAACGATTAAATAAAAAGTTTTTTACATGTACGGTAAAATCTGACCGAGCGTAAAAGAATTTAGTCTTATATAAGCCGAGTGAAAGCTGAGCAAGCATTAATGTGCCTACACGTGCTCCGTCAGGCAAAGCCCGACCGAGCGTAAAGGTACTTAGCTTTGCAGAAGTTTTCAGTATATTACCGATCAAGTGAAGGCTGAGCGAGCACTAATATACTTACACGCGCTTAGTCAAGCAAAGTCTGACCGAGTGTAAAGGCATTAAGCCTTATATAGCTTGTAGTATATTACTGGCCGAGTGAAAGCCAAGCATACAACCGTAGCGTATATACGCTCGGCTGGGCAAAATCTGACCGAGCATAAAGGCACTTAGCCTTATATATAGTTTTTAGTATATTACCGGCCAAGTGAAGGCCGAGCGAGTACTATTGTACGTATATGCGCTCGACCGAGCATAACCCGATCGAGCGTAAAGACACTTAACCTTATATATAGTTTTTAGTATATTACCGGTCGAGTGAATGTCGAGCGAACGTATGCGTATGTGCTCTCGGTCGAGCAAAACCTAACCAAGCGTAAAGGCACTTAGCCTTATATATAGTTTTTAGTATATTACCGGTCGAGTGAAGGTCGAGTGAATACCCGTATGCATATATGCGCTCGACCAGGCAAAACTGACCGAGCGTAAAGGCACTTAGCCTTATATATAGTTTTTAATATATTACCGGCCGACTAAAGGTCAAGCAAGTACTATTGTACGTATATGCGCTCGGTTGGGCACAACCTGATCAAGTATAAAGACACTTAACCTTATATATAGTTTTTAGTATATTACCGGTCGAGTGAAGGCCAAGCGAACACCCGTATGCGTATATGCGCTCGATTGGGCAAAATCTGACCGACCATAAAGACACTTAGCCTTATATATAGTTTTAGTATATTACTGGCCTAGCGAAGGTCGAGCGAGTACCCACGTGCTTATACACGCTTGGTCAGACAAAGCCCGACCGAGCATAAAAGTATTTAGCTTTATAAAAGCTTTTAGTATATCATCGGTCGAATGAAGGCCGAGCGAGCACCAGTGTGTATATAGGCGCTTGGCCGGGTAAAACCTGACTGAGCGTAAAGGCGCTCAGCCTTATAAATCTCATAGATATTCTCGGTCGAAACATGCTTAATAGAAGTATATAAATATGACGGTCTGATAAATTAGACGGGAAATATCTTCTAGAAGCTTCTTCAGTTATAGTAACGTGTTCATATGCATATTTCATCATAAATATGAGTCACAAACGACAAAAGAGGTACATCTGGAGTACAAAAAAAATTCCTTAAAGAATTATTATACGAAGCTTAGAAGATGACTTCATCTCCTAACAAACTTTAACAAACCGGGGACTACTTCATGACTACGGAGGTTACATGAGGTAGTATAAAAAGGGGAATCCTTTCCGTTAGCAATGTAAGCAAGTTCTAGCATCTAAACTCTATTTTAAAGTACTTCAGTGACTGTACTTCTTCTTCTTCTTCTTCTTCTTCTTCTTCTTCTTCTTCTTCTTCTTCTTCTTCTTCCATTTTAAGGAGAGAAATTGACTTGAGCATGGAAGGGTCTAGCCAGGGATCCCCATCCAGTCTTAAGTCATTAACGCTTTGTTGATTCGTCTCACTATGCGCGGGATCGTGGAGAGGTTCTTCCGGATCTTCAAGAGGTCATCTTCATCAGGGATCATTGTTCGTCGGAGGTAATATGCCACTTCATAGATTTCAGATAGGATCATTGATAAACTAAGAAACTACTACATCAAAGCAATTAGATACAGCTCTATGATAAAATGATGGGAAAAAGAAAAGCTTTACATGGTACGGATTCGATTATGAAAATAGATTATATAGCTAGTGATTACAGTGTGAAGTGTACTGAGTAGTGGAAGGTTTAAAAAAAAATACTAGTTGGAGGATAAATTATTAAAAAATAATAATTTAATTGATTTTAACATTACTTCCGATGATATTCTCAATGGAGGGAGTATAGCCGAGCTCAAACAGTCAGGATCAAAAGTGTTTGAAAATAATGATAGATTTAGGGTTGGATCTTAGAGGAAAGAGTAGCTTTCATCTGAGATGCTAACTAAAAGATTGTTCGTTCTCTTTTGATATTCGTGCGATTTTTGTTTTCTCTCCCTTTGACTTCTTTCCATTTTATAGAGTTAAATTGGATTTAAATTGCCTTAAAATGTTGAAAGTTAGTCATTCTTATGTGTGTTGGATAGTTGGGCCGTTTAGAAGGAGGGTTGATTAACCTATAAAAATAAAAACACAACCCTTCTCAACTTTTCAACAGAATAATACTTGCATAAATGATAAAAGACAGAAAATAAAAAGAAGAGGCATACCGGAATTTACGTGGTTACAACCAGAGAGGTTGTTAATCCAAGGAAAGTGTCGCACTAACTATCTCTTTCAGGCGGAGAAGCCTCTTATAACAATAAAGCGCAAAACAGAGAAGTTAATCTACAAATAAAGTGTACAAGTGTTGAAAATGAATTGCTTGTGTTGAATAAAAGCTTCTAGACCAAGGCTGTATTTATAACCTTGGGCGGGGCGCGCCGAAGTGTTCCGGATGCCCTGGGGGATAAAATTTTATCCCCAATGCACAGATCTCGATTTGACTGGGATCTGGATATATTTTCGGTCCGGACGCCCTGGACTGTTCCGAGCGCCCCGGACTGTTCTGGGCGCCCCGGACTATTCCAGGCGCCCCGGATGGGGAAAGTCAACATTGTTGACTTTTTCAATCCGGGTCTTCTGCTCCGGCTCTATTCGCCTCAGTCCGAGTTTTTCGCTCGCTTAAGTGATCTTGGTCATCCGGAATAGGGTTCACCCGAACTCAACTTCCGGTCTTCTTGAGCAGGCTTCCGCTCTGGCTTCTCGCCCCTCGGAATCATCACGTGTTTCCTTCTCATCTGCCAGCGTACTCATCCGCAGTGTTCGTCCCTCGGTCGCACCCCGTACCGACCTTCTCGCTAGCTGCGTCTCTTGCTCCCCGAGCAGTCTTTCACTCCGGCTTCTCGTCATTCGGAACCACCGCACGTTTCCTTCTCGTCCGCCGATGTACTCTTCTACATCGTTTCGTCCCTCGGACGCACCGCGTGCCGTATTTCTCGTTAGCTGCGTCTTCCGCTCGACTACCTGTGCTCCTAAGCTCCTGCACACTTAGACACAAGATTAAAAATATACACAACCTAACTTAACTTGTTGATTACATCAAAATAACATTGAAATTCCAATACTATACTCCTTGTAAGCAAGTTTTCCAGCAGTTCGAAAGTTAGTTCAAGGCAGAATATTGCACAGAACTAGACAGGATCATCGTGCAGGATCTATCTCAACCACACTGCATGTTGGTCCTGGTCGGCCTTGTGCAGGAGGGTTGAAGTACTGAGCCATGGTAATTGACAAAAGTCCTTTGATTTGATATTTTTGTAGTGTCAGTACTTGTACGAAAATGCCGCGATCTGACATATTTTAGTTCACTTCAAATCTAGCTTTCCTTGCTAAAACATCCAAAAATCTGAAATATTTATTATGAAATTCGGGCTATAAAATGCCAAAATTTTAACTTGCCTGCAAGCTAAAATTCCATTTTAAAACCTTTTGCAAACCAATTATTAGTGAAGTCACTGACGCTGCAGATATGATATTGGGCTTGAAGTCTTCTTATTTTCAACTTTCCAGGTTGTTAATCCCAGAAGGTCATATGGACCTGCTGCAGATATTTGGAGCCTCGGATGCACCGTTCTGGAGATGCTCACTCGTGATTTACCGTATCCTAACATGGAATATGTAAATACTATTCTCCTTTTAAAATGCTTTAGATCAAACCACTTTGCTGGTAGTTTGGCGACATGTTTGTTCACGTTCTTCTAGTTATCCAATAGCCTATTTTCTCTAACGGGGAATGTGATTCATAGGAATAGCTAATCTATTCTATATAAATTCTCACGCAGTAAACATTTCTGTGTTTGGTTTTGAAAAAGAACTTGAAAGACCAATATTCTTATGTTTGGTTCATAGATTATGTATTCTTGGACTTAATCAAATTCCCCGACGGGTTCATGTGAACCTGATTACGAACTTAGTCTTCAAACTCAACTAAAAATCTGGTTATCTTTGTCTTCAGGTTGCAGTTTATGTTTTCTGCTATGCTAATTACTCGTCTGAAGCTTTTTGAGCAATGTTCATTGATTTTTCTCTTTCAGCTTTCTATGGCCTGCTGAAATTTAATACGAAGCAATAATTCCTCTAAATTGCAGGCACAAGCTTGTTATAAGATTGGCCAACGCGAACCACCTACAATTCCATTCTCCTTGTCTGAAAATGCCCGTGATTTCATTAGCTTGTGCGTGAAAGTAGAGCCTGCACATCGTCCCACTGCTTCTCAACTGTTGGATCACCCGTTTGTCATGAAACCTAGGTAGACGAGGTTCCTAAGTAATAAGGGTTTGATTTCCACGCAATGCAAATAAACATCAACGGCGCCGATCATTCCCGTGGCCCATCTGTGCTCCCTGGATTTATTCAATGCCCGGTTGGAAGCTTCTATAGGACCAGATTGACCACCACAAGGTGAATAAAAATACTTAGACACCTAAGCTATTCGCCAGTATGAGACTTATAAAACATCTAGGCGAGGTTCTCTTGGTTTATTTCAACGTTTAGAAATCTTATCTGTCCATATTAGCTGCTTATTTCCTATTTATTAGCTGCTTATTTCCTATTTTTACATTTCAATTCCATACTTCTTGCACATCCTTTATAGATCTTATTGATCCTTCACTAGCAGAATCTGTTAAATATCAACTCCAACCCAAATAAAGGATAAAACTTATCTAATAAAAGATAAGAGTTATAGATAAGATTTACTATTTAATTATTTATTTTTCTAATAGATAAAAATGACGACCTGGTAAAAGATAAAATTAAATGTGTGGTCAAGAGTATTTTTCTCATTTCATGAATAAGAATTAGAATTTCAATGGCTAGGATTTAATTTAATTGAACGGTCCAGATTGTATGAAGAGTACTATAAATATTCTACCTTGTATTTAGTTTCATTGATCAATCAAGTATCAATTTGTGAGTCAAAATTTTTTTTTCTTCTTTGTCTTAGAATTGTGAGTGATCCACAAAAAGGTGTTGTAGTGTTACTATTGTTAGTGTAACACAAGTAATTTATTTACTTGTTTGTTGGTCCAATTTTCAACAATTGGTATCAGAGCCAGGTTAATCAGGGATTATTCTTGGTGGAGCTATCTTAGATTGTGAGGAGTTTTATGCTTTACAAGTTTTTTTTTCAAACTTGTTTGGTATAATCAAAGCTTTTCGACGTGATGGGGGACCTTCAAGTAGTAGGAGGTATCAAGAAGCTCAACAACAAAAACTACAACACGTGGGCAACATGCATGGAGTCTTACCTACAAGGTCAAGATCTTTGGGAGGTTGTTGGTGGTAGTGAAGCTACGCAGCCGGCAGAAGACGCCAATGACATTTTGCGAAAATGGAAGATTAAGGCAGGTAAAGCAATGTTTGCCTTAAAGATCACAATAAAAGAAGAAATGTTGGAGCACATCCGAGATGCCAAAACACCAAAGGAAGTGTGGGATATCTTTGCTACACTTTTTTCAAAGAAGAATGATACAATATTACAACTTCTGGAGAACGAGCTATTGTCAATAGCGCAATGTGATAAGACGATTGCCCAATACTTCCGCAAGGTGAAGTTGATATGTCGCGAAATTTCAGAGCTAGATCCATCAGCTCCTATTGGGGAAGCAAGGATAAAAAGAATAATTATTCATGGTTTGAGGCCAGAATATCGAGGATTTATTGCTGCTATACAAGGATGGCCAACACAGCCATCGCTTCTTGAATTTGAAAATTTACTTGCAGGTCAAGAAGCTATGGCTAAGGAAATGGGAGGACTCTCACTAAAAGATGAAGAAGAAGCGCTCTACACCAACAAAAATAAAGGCAACTTCAAACGGCACACTGGTAGATCTAAAAAGGATGGCGACAATGGAAAAATCTATCATGGGAATGGAGGCTCTCGTCCAGGGGGAGCCTCGAAGAATTATGGTGATCGTAAAAAATTTTCTGGCGAGTGCTACAATTGTGGGAAGGTGGGCCACATGGCAAAAGATTGTTGGTCCAAGAAAAGGTTCGTTCAAAGCAACACGGCTACTTCCAATTCTAAAGAGAATAGCGAAGATGATTGGGATGCTGAAGCTTTGATGGCTACGGAGGAAAAAGACTTGGCTCTCACAACAACGCCAGAACAGATTGACTACAAAAATGATTGGATAGTGGATTCAGGCTGCTCAAATCATATGACGGGTGATAAAGAAAAATTGCAAAACTTATCTCAATACAAAGGAGCTCGTATGGTGGTTACAGCCGACAACTCAAGGTTACCAATAGCACATGTTGGTAAGACGGTAATTACGCCTCGATATAATTCTAACCAAGTGCCTTTTCAAGATGTCTATCATGTCCCAGGAATGAAGAAGAATTTACTGTTTGTGGCCCAATTAACATCTTCAGGTCATTATGTTCTATTTGGTCCTGAAAATGTAAAGGTATATCGAAACCTCAAAATTTCAGAAACACCAACAATGGAGGGTCAACGATTAGAGTCGCTCTACGTGATGTCAGCAGAGTCTGCATATATAGACAAGACAAGAAAAAGTGAGACAGCAGTTATATGGCACATGCGGCTAGGTCATGTTAACTATTCCAAATTAAACATGATGATGCAGAAGTCAATGCTCAAGGGACTTCCTCAACTAGACATACGAACAGACACAATATGTGCAGGATGTCAGTATGGTAAAGCACACCAATTACCATATCAGGAGTCAAAGTTAAAAGCAAAGGAACCATTGGAGTTAGTTCACTCTGATGTATTCGGGCCTGTTAAGCAGTCGTCAATTGGTGGTATGCGGTATATGGTGACATTCATTGATGATTTCTCAAGGTATGTGTGGATTTTATTTATGAAAGAAAAATCTGATACCTTCTCAATGTTCAAAGAGTTCAAGCAGTCAGTCGAAGGAGAATTGGGAAAAAAGATATGTTGCTTGCGCATAGACAATGGAGGAGAATATAGCTCAAAAGAGTTCTCTCAATACTTGAGAGAAAGTCGAGTATATCATCAATACACTTGTGCCAACACACCACAGCAGAATGGTGTAGCAGAAAGAAAGAACCGACATCTTGTAGAAATTTGTCGGAGTATGCTGCATGAGAAGAATGTACCTGGACGTTTTTGGGATGAAGCAACGAGGACTGCAGCTTTTATCATCAATAAACTTCCTCAACCAAGGTTAGAATTTATTTCACCCTTTGAGAAGTTATGGAACAAAAAACCTACAGTTAGTTACTTTCGAGTATTTGGATGTGTATGTTATGTATTTGTTCCTGATCACTTACGAAGCAAGTTTGACAAGAAAGCTATTAGATGCATCTTTGTGGGATACGATAGCCAGAGAAAGGGGTGGAAATGTTGCGATCCAACAAGCGAAAGATGTTACACTTCACGAAATGTAGTGTTCGATGAAGCATCTTCTTGGTGGACCACAGAGAAGGAGGTCTTGCCAGAATCTAAAAACCTTAAAGATAAAGTACAACAAAAGATGAGGGAGCATATAGTTCAACTTCAATCAGGTTCAGATGAATCAGGAGGTCCAAATGATAATGATGCAGAGCAAAGAGTGGCTCAGAGTCCTTGGCAAACCGGCATATATCAATATCCAAATGAAGAAGAAAGGCCTAATGAAGTGGAAGAATTAACTCCACAATCTCAACTCCGAAGGTCAACAAGAACACGAAGGCCAAATCCAAAATATGCAAATTCAGCCATAGTTGAAGAAGCAGTAGAGCCTGAGACGTTTGAAAAAGCATCACAATGTTCTGAGTGGATGACAGCCATGAAACAAGAGATTGATACACTGCAACAAAATCAGACTTGGGATCTCATACCAAAACCAAGAGATGTGAAACTCATTTCGTGCAAATGAGTTTACAAAATAAAGCGTCGTCCAGATGGATCAATTGAAAGGTATAAGCACGATTGGTAGCTCGTGGCTTCTCTCAACAGTACGGACTAGACTATGATGAAACGTTTAGTCCGGTGGCGAAACTTACAACTGTACGAGTTCTACTTGCACTTGCAACCAACAAAGATTGGAATCTGTGGCAAATGGATGTGAAAAATGCTTTTCTTCATGGAGAATTGGATCGAGAAATTCATATGATTCAACCAATAGGCTTTCAGAACCAACATCATCCTGAATATGTGTGTAAACTGCGGAAAGCGCTCTATGGATTGAAACAAGCACCTAGGGCATGGTATGGTAAGATTGCTGAATTTCTAACTCAGAGTGGTTATTTAGTAACATCTGCAGATTCTAGCCTATTTGTCAAATCAAATGAAGGAAAACTAGCTATCGTGCTTGTATATGTTGATGACTTAGTCATCACCGGTGATGATGGATCAGAAATTCTTCAGACAAAAGAGAATTTATCAGTCTGTTTTCAAATGAAAGAACTTGGACAACTCAAGCATTTTCTTGGTTTAGAGATTGACCGCACACAAAAAGGAATATTCCTTTGTCAACAAAATTAAAGTACTCCAAAGACTTGTTGAAAAGGTTCGGAATGCTCGACTGCAAACCAATCTCAACACCTGTTGAATCAAATTTCAGAATGTGTGCACATGAAGGAAAGAGCTTAGAAGATACAACTATGTATCAAAAATTGGTAGGCAGTCTCATCTACTTAACCTTAACTCAACCTGATATTTCTTATGCAGTTAGTGTAATAAGTCGGTACATGCAAAATCCAATGAAGCCTCATTTGGAAGCAGTTCGACGAATACTAAGATATGTGAAGAGCACAATTGATTATGGTCTTGTGTATAAAAGAATTGGAGACTGTAAGTTAGTTGATTACTGTGATGCTGACTATGCAGGAGATCATGACACCAGAAGGTCAACAACTGGTTACTTATTTAAGCTTGGTTCTGGAGCAGTTTCTTGGTGCAGCAAGAGACAACCAACTGTATCATTATCAAGCACTGAAGCTGAGTATCGAGCAGCAGCAATGGCAGCTCAAGAAACCACATGGTTGATTCAACTATTAAATAACCTACATCAACTAGTTGATTATGCAGTTCCAATAAATTGTGACAATCAATCGGCAATTCGTTTGGCGGAAAATCCAATCTTTCATGCAAGAACTAAACATGTTGAAGTGCACTATCATTTTATCAGAGAAAAAGTTCTCCAAGAAGAAATTGAGATGAGACAAATCAGTACAGATGATCAAATTACAGATTTGTTCACAAAATGCTTGAGCGCCAGCAAATTCAAAATGTTTCGTGATCAACTCGGCATAGTACAAAGGGTTGGTATTGAGGGGGAGTGTTAAATATCAACTCCAACCCAAATAAAGGATAAAACTTATCCAATAAAAGATAAGAGTTATAGATAAGATTTGCTATTTAATTATTTATTTTTCTAATAGATAAAGATGATGACCTGGTAAAAGATAAAATTAAATGTGTGGTCAAGAGTGTTTTCTCATTTCATGGATAAGAATTAGAATTTCAATGGTTAGGATTTAATTTAATTGAACGGTCCAGATTGTATGAAGAGTACTATAAATACTCTACCTTGTATTTAATTTCATTGATCAATCAAGTATCAATTTGTGAGTCAAAGTTTTTTTTTTCTTTGTCTTAGAATTGTGAGTGATCCACAAAAAGGTGTTGTAGTGTTGCTATTGTTAGTGTAAGACAAGTAATTTATTTACTTGTTTGTTGGTCCAATTTTCAACAGAATCTTAAACGACAGTGTTTCAATCCGATGAGTCAACATGATATGGTTGTGCATTTGATCTCTCGTTTACTCAAAAGTTGATCATAAACAACACATGTAACAGGTCCATGGAATTTGGTCGTGCAGGAAGATCGATTGTTGTAATATGATTACGCTAACACAGTAATCTATAATGACACCAATAAATGACAAGCATGCAATAAACGGTAATAAGAGAAGGTTAAGAATTTGTGTATCTCCGGTTGAAGCGTCGGACTTGCCGATTGTCTTCCTCCCAAGATCCGACAACCGCTCGCGCCGTTCATAGGTGCACTCCAGACGAATGGTGCACTCGGACTCAACCTCAGATCGCAGAACCAAGCTATTTATACACTTGAAGCAGTGCAGAGGAAGCGACGCACGCTTTGCTTCCTCATCTCACGCGCGGGTGCACTGCTTCGCATCCTCACGCGACGCGGGCAGAATCAAACAGATGTCGTCGCGCTGCTTCGCTTCCTCGCGCGAACAGAAAACAGACCAGGTCGCCCGCAAGCGTGAGGCCCACGAGCTGGGGATTTGCACCCCCCTGCGCGCGATGATTGCGTGCGTCGCACCCGGTTTATGAATTTCCTACTCGAACTCCCCGAAACCACCTGATTTAGGCTCAGCCCGCGCATGCGTATAAGTCCCCTTAACATTGCTAAGCATGGATGGAAGGACTCCCATATATAAGGCATTCCAATCTTCTTGGCTTAACAATGTGAGACTAAAAGCATAAAAAATAATGTGAATTAAAACTCAACACTTGTGTTCTTCACTTGACTATGTATTATGAAGTCTTTGTTTAGTTGAGACAGGAGTGTTCTAATGTGGCGAACTTCAAGGTGGTGTTTGGTGTGAAAGTGTTCATTGTGCATTTCTTTTTTAAGTGCAACTTGTCGCTAAATTTGGTTTTTTTTTCGTTCTTTTTTAAAACAATTTGGTTGGATCTCGTCTTATTTGAGGCATTTGGAACTCGTACAAATGATCTTTTAATTATTTTAAAAAATAAGCTTATCCCTTGGGTGTGTACTTGGATGGAAAGTTAAGGTGAGGAATCTGCAAGAAAGAAAAAAAAAGGAATACATATGATAATTTAGTAGGTCATATATGATCATTTTGCATCAATTAATTATTTAACTTAATAACATAAATCTAAATTTTTGTGTTTATTTTTTAAAAACAGTAGAATTTGAATACTTTTGAAGTATACAGTCCGATCTTTTATTACGCCCACTAAATAAATTAAAGACCGAATAAAATATTTGATTATTATGTGATATGGATATATGGCAGAGGGGTAATTAAGTAGAGATGGAGGGCATTTTGGTTTTATCGTTGGTTAGGACTTTAAGGGAGGAAATGGGTACTGTATATAGGGGTGTCGCCGCCAACAGGAACCCAAAAACGGACCTTCCTCTTTCTTCTCCTCATGACGCCGACGCCGACGCTCGCCACCACCTCTTCTCCTCTCCTTCTCCTCACTGTGCCGCCACCTCTCCTCTTGACGTCGGCCACAGCACCGCACCTTCCTCCTCCTTCCCCTCGAGACGCCGGCCACAGCACCGCACCCTCTTCTTCCTTCTCCTCGCGACGCCGTCACCAGCGCTCATCGTCGCCGAGCAGACCTCGCGATGCCATCACTAGTGCTCACCACCTCCCCCTACTTCTCCTCTCCTCGTCGGAGCTGCCTCCGAACCACCCCTCTCCTCCCCCCATGGTCCCCTACAACGCTTCACAGCACGAGTCACCCTCTCCTGCCGAGGTGGAGGGTGTCTCCTCCATTCAGCACCGTCTCCGATGTTGTCGCCTACTGTTGCTCGTGGTCGACCCTCATCGTGGCGGTCGGGTCCCAATCCACCCCGTGGTGTGCATCCGAAGTTGAGTGGGCATTCGATATAAACTATTATACACGCCCAATCTCGGTCTAATGTCTGATCTGCTACTGTTGTATGATTCTGATGTGGATCAGGCCTTCGAGCCCGCGTTGTCGTTATATTATGCCCTTACTTGTATGATATTTTGTATATCTTGGTCTATGTGCCGGTGTCTTATCTCGCCCTACTTGTCGCTATCATATCCCAGCCTGTGTGCCAACGTTTTATCCCGGGCTGCGTGTCGATGTCTTATCTCGGTTTGCATGTCGCTATTATCTCCCGACTTGTAGCTCATATTTCGGCTCCATGTTGTGTCTGGCTCCACGTCGTCAGATCCAGCTCTTCATCAAGCTCGATATCATCTGCTCTTCCGAATCACGACAACTCGACAGCGTCCTATCCGAGGGCGCTCCTTGGGCTAGGGTACGTTCTCCATATTCACTCCTTATTTGTTTCATTATTTTAGTATTAGCCTGTTACTTATACATTCGTTGGATCCGCCTCGAGCCTTGAGGTATCAGGGACCGGGGGGACCCGGTCGCTGGCTGCAGGTAGCGTTGACCAGAGGACTTTTGAAGACTTGGTCAACACAGAAGCCATCTCAGCACACCACCACCCCCCCCCCCCCCCCGGGACATCGCGACTCGATCAACATTCCATCCACCTCACCCGATAGTCCATCCGACTCAGCTTCCGGACAAGATCAATTGAGCGTCGTCTGTGGAAATCTCCTTCACCTATTCTGAAACGTGAAGATGGACGACGTTGGGAGGTTCTCTGCCATTATCAAAGTCTCGGAGGATTCTGACGAACGTATTATCTTCTACCCTCACTCCACGGGTATTCGGGAGTTGAGGAATTGAGTTAGAGCATCAACTGGCTGACAGGTTAGTTTTTCCATCACATGTTATCCCTGACACCACGGGTATTCGGGAGTCAAGGGATCAAGACCAACCCTTAACCGGTTGGCACAGCTTCTCGATCAGGTATGTTATGCGCTCTGCTCTCTTTTTACGGTTATAGGATTTGCTATACCTCCCTGATAAGAGTAAGAACCTAGTTCCTTGATCAAAGACTAGGACTTTCGATTTTTGATCGGACACTAGGGGCCCAGCTCCCCAACCATACACTAGGGACATAGCTCCCCGCTCATACACTAGGGACACAGCTCCCTGATCATTGACTCGCAGTACGACTTCCTGATCAGGATCTAGGAGCTTCACTCTTTGATTATAGGCTAGGAGCCTTACTCTCCAATTAGGGACCAGGGACCCAGCCACCCGATCAGGTGTGTTATAAGCTCTGCACCCTTCACCATGAGGCTCTGCATCCTCTTACTACTACAGGCTCTGCACCCTTCACCATGAGGTTCTGCATCCTTTTACTGCTATAAGCGCTTCACTCTAATTACTATATGCTCTATATTCTCTACCTGCTTTGCATTCTTTCACATCTACAGACTCTGCTCCCTTCATCCACGGTGCTCTGCTTCTTTTTATTGCTACGGACCCTGCTCCCTCATATTGTTATGGGCTCCGCTTCTACGAACTTCGTGTCTTATCTCCCCTGTTCGGGGTCGAGCTATCGTCATCGGTCTCAGACCGGAGTATATCATCTCTAACCTCCCCCGTTCGGGGTCGAGATAATCGCCACCGGTCTCAGACCGGAGTATATCATCTCTTACCTCCCCCGTTCGAGGTCGAGCTATCGCCACCGATCTCAAACCGGAGTATATCATCTCTTACCTCCCCAGTTCGGGGTCGAGATAATCGCCACCAGTCTCGGACCAGAATATATCATTTCTTACCTCCCCCGTTTGGGGTCGAGCTATCACCACCGGTCTCGAACCGGAGTATATCATCTCTTACCTCCCCCGTTCGGGGTCGAGATAATCGCCACCGGTCTCGAACCGGAGTAAATCATCTCTTACCTCCCCCGTTCGGGGTCGTGCTATCGCCACCGGTCTCGAACCGGAGTATATCATCTCTTACCTCCCCCGTTCGAGGTCAAGATAATCGCCATCGGTCTCAGATCGGAGTATATCATCTCTTACCTCCCCCGTTCGAGGTCAAGATAATCGCCATTGGTTTCAGACCAAAGTATCACTACCGGTCTCAGACCGGAGTATCGCCACTGGTCTCGGACCAGAGTATCGCCACCGGTCTCGGACCAGAGTATCGCCACCGGTCTCGGACCGGAGTATCGCCACCGGTCTTGGACTAGAGTAACACCACCGATCTCGGACAGGAGTATCGCCAATGACCTCTCGGTCGGGCATTCTAGACTCTCCCTCCAGTGTGAGTTATAAGTGAGCATGCTCTCACGCCCAACGACCTTCCCGGTCAGTGTCCCAAACTCTCGCCCCAGTACGAGTTATAAGTGAGCATGCTCTCATGCCTCCAGACTCTCGCCTCAATGCGAGTTATAAGCGAGCATGCTCTCACGCCCAACAACCGACAAGTCGGGTCCCAGACTCCCACCCCAGTGTGAGTTATAAGTGAGCATGCTCTCACGCCTCCAGACTCTCGCCTCAGTGCAAGTTATAAGTGAGCATACTCCCACGCCCAACGACCGGCAAGTCGGGTCCCAGACTCTCTCCCCAATGCGAGTTATAAGTGAGCATGCTCTCATGCTTCCAGACTCTCGTCTCAGTGCGAGTTATAAGTGAGCATGCTCTCACGCCCAATGACCGGCAGATCGAGTCCCAGACTCTCGTCCCAGTGCGAGTTATAAGTGAGCATACTCTCATACTTCTAGACTCTCGCCTCAGTGTGAGTTATAAGTGAGCATGCTCTCACGCCCAGCGACCGGCAGGTCGGGTCCCAGACTCTCGCCCCAATGCGAGTTATAAGTGAGCATGATCTGGCGCCTCCAGACTCTAGCCTCAGTGCGAGTTATAAGTGAGCATGCTCTCACGCCCAACGATCGGCAGGCCGAGTCTCAGACGCTCGCCTCAGTGCGAGTTATAAGTGAGCATGCTCTCACGCCCAACGATCGGCAAGTCGGGTCCCAGACTCTCGCCCCAGTGCGAGTTATTAGTGAGTATGCTCTCACACTTAACGACCTCTCGGTCAGCACTTACCCCTCACTCGCCGCTCTGCCCGACACTCATCACACTTGCTTCACTTGTTGTTCTGCCCGACACTCAGTTCATGTTTTCGCTCACCGTTGTTGCTCAGTCAACACTCACTCCTCACTCTCCACTCCGCCCGACACTCATCACACTTGTTTCACTTTCCGCTCTCCCGACACTCTCAGTTCGCGTTTTCACTCACTGCTGTTGCTCGGTCGACACTCATCTCACTCGTTGCTCGATTCAGAGCCCTGCGCCTGCTCAGCTCAAGGGCTTTGTTCCCGTTTGCCTTCAATCTCGTTGGCTCCATGCTCGCATCGTTCACGGGATCCGCTTTCGCTATGCTCATGAGTTTTGCGACCATTCGTCATCGACATCTTAGTTCATCTCGACGATTGTCTCTTTATCTGGTCGACATTTTTTAGTCGCCCGGTCGCGATTTTATTGTCGCTGGGTTGGTATTTTCTTGGTCGTGCTCAGAGTTTTACTTGTCCATCAGTCTCTCTATTGCCCAGTCGCAATTTATTAACGCTCGGTTAGTATTTTTCTCGATCGCGATCACGACTCTGCCCGTCCATCAGTCTCTCTATTGCCCGGTAGTGATTTATTAACGCTTGGTCAGTATTTTTCTTGGTCGCGACAACGGCTCTATTCATCCATCGGTCTCTCTATTGCCTAGTCACGATTTATTAACGCTCGATCAGTATTTTTCTCGGTCGTGATCACGACTCTGCTCGTCCATCGGTCTCTCTATTGCTCGATCGCGATTTATTAACTCTCGGTCCGTATTTTTCTCGGTCGCGATCATGGCTCTGCTCGCCCATCAGTTTCTCTATTGTCCGGTCGTGATCTATTGATGCTCGGTCAGTATTTTTCTTGGTCGCACTCACGGCTCTTCTCGTCCATCATTCTCTCTATTACCCGGTCACGATTTATTGATGCTCGGTCAGTATTTTTCTCAGTCATGCTCACGGCTCTGCTTGTCCATCATTTTCTCTATTGCCCGGTCATAATTTACTATCACTCGGTTGACACTTTTTCGATCGTCCGATAATGATTTATTGTCGCTCGATCGTTTTACTCAGCATCTCTCGATCGTTTGCTCGATATCGCTCGACATTCGCCAGATCACTCTTTCAACACTCACTCGATATGTCTTTTATCACTCGGTCAGTGCTTATTTTTTTTCGTCGCTTTACCTGGTACTCATCATCCACAGCTACTCGTTCGGCGTTATATGATAGATCCGCGATATGACTCTACATTCAGTAGTGATTCTGTGTTTCATTTGGATATGTCTAGTCAGTCGGACTTGGGCCTCCTTCGACTAGACTTGAGGGGGAGGCTTGTGATATGGATATATGGCAGAGGGGTAATTAAGTGGAGATGGGAGGGTATTTTGGTCTTGTCGCTGGTTAGGGCTTTAAGAGAGGAAATGGGTACTATAACAGGGGGGGTGGTTCGTTCGTAGGGGTGCCGCCACCAACAGGAACCCAAAAATGGATCTTCCTCTTTCTTCTCCTCATGACGCCGTCGCCGGAGCCGACGCCGGCCACCACCTCTTCTCCTCTCCCTCTCCTCACGGTGTCGCCACCTCTTCTATCGACGCCGGCCACAACACCGCACCTTCCTCCTCCTCCTTCTCGAGACGTCGGGCACAGCACCGCACCCTCTTCTTCCTTCTCCTCACGACGCCGTCACCAGCGCTCATCGTCGCCGGGCAGACCTCGCGATGCCATCACTAGTGCTCACCACCGCCCCTTTACTTCTCCTCTCCTCGCCGGAGTTGCCTCAGAACCACCCCTCTCCTCCCCCATGGTCCCCTACAGCGCTTCACAGCACGAGTCACCCTCTCATGTCGAGGTGGAGGGTGTCTCCTCCATTCAGCGCCGTCTCCGACATCGTCTGCCTACTGTTGCTCACGGTCGACCCTCATCGTGGCGGTCGGGTCCCAATCCACCCCGCGGTGTGCATCCGAAGTTGAGTGGACATTCGATATAAACTATCATACACGCCCAATCTCGGTCTGATGTCTGATCTGCTACTGTCGTATGATTCTTATGTGGATCGGGGCTTCGAGCCCGCGTTGTCGTTATATTCTGCCCTTACTTGTATGATATTTTGTATGTCGCGATCTGCGTGTCAGTGTTTTGTCTTGTTCTGCGTGCCGGTATTTTATCTCGGCCTGCGTGCCGACGTTTTATCCCGACTTGCTTGCTGAAATTTTATCCCGGCCTGCGTGTCGATGTCTTATCTCGGTCTGCATGTCGCTATTATCTCCCGACCTGCAGCTCGTATTTCGGCTTCGTGCTGCGTCCGACTCCACGTCGTCAGATCCAGCTCTTCATCCAGCTCGATATCATCTACTCTTCCGGATCACGACAACTCAACAGCGTCCCATCCGAGGGCGCCCCCCTGGGCCATGGTACGTTCTCCGTACTCACTCCTAGGGTTGTTAACGAGCCGAGCCGAGCTTTGGAGTGTTCAAGCTTGTTTAATAAGATAACCGAGTCGAGTCGAGTCGAGCTTAAAATGAACCAAGTTTTTGAAATGAGTGTTCAAACTTGGCTTGGTTTATTTTTTTTATAAGCTTGAGCTTGTTTGAAGTTTGGCTTGAGCTTGGTTCGTTTAGATGTTATCAAGCTCTCAATTCAAGCTTGGCTTGAGCTTGGTTCGTTTAGATGTTATCAAACTCTCAATTCAAGCTTGTTTGATTGTTTGAAACTTTTAATTGTTTGATTGGTTATTAAGATTGATAATTTAAATTTATTTATTTATTTTATTTTATTATTTATTTAGCATATTGAAAAGAGTTTTATTAATAAATATGGTTCATGAACATTGTTCACGAACATTAACTAGCTGAACACATATGTGTTCAAGCTTGTTTGTTTAGCTTAACGAGTTGTTCAAGATTGTTTGTTTAATTAATCTTATGTATATTGAACGAATATAAACAAGCTCTTACCAAGCCGAATACCAAGCTTGTTCACGAACGCTTGGTTCATTTATAGCCCTACTCACTCCTTATTTGTTTCATTATTTTAGTATTAGCCTGTTACTTATACATTCGTTAGATCCGCCTCGAGCCTCAAAGTATCAGGGACCGGGGGGACTCGATCGCTGGCTGCAGGTAGCGTTGACCAGAGGACTTTTGAAGACTTGGTCAATACAGAAGCCATCTTAGCACACCCCCTCCCCTCCGGAACATCGTGACTTGATCAACATTCCATCCACCTCACCCGACGGTCCATCCGACTCAGCTTCCGGACAGGATCAATTATGCAATGCAAGCAAGGATTCCATATATACACATATCTTGCCTATAGTCTTCGAGCTAAATAAAATTTAAACCGAAAAAATTTTAAGTGCTCATTGGGTGTCAAATATTTGGGTATAATATTTATCATTTAAAATTTAGAATAAAATAAATTCTCATGATTTATTCTCTTCCAGAGTAGAGTACGCGAGGCTATATATAGAGAGAGAATTAATATCCTGCGTGACTATCACTGTAATATTATTATGTCATCATTTTTTAAAATTTTTCTATTGTAGCAGCGCCCTGTTAGAATCAACTCTATCTGTCTTCGTCTCCCCTTTCTCTCTAAGAAACCTAAATATTCCGAACCCTTCGTCTCCTCTTTCCCTCTTAACAACTCAAAGATTTATGAACCCTCCTCCTTTGAGCTCCCTCGCGCTGCCCTTCACCATCTTCGCTGATCAACTCCCTCGGTGTTGACTTGTCTCACCTACCTATGGCTATTCATCTACATATACATGCCTATATTCTGCTATCTATCTTTTAATTCTATGTTTTTGCCTCGTCTTAGAGTTTAGGGTTTAGCACATTGTAGTAGCTACAGTTTCGTAGCTACTACAATGTTCTGGTTCCAAGAACCGTTGTAGCAGCTACGATTTGGTGACTTCTACAATGTGGAAATCCTAAAATAAGAAAATCGTAGCTGCTACAACGTAATGTAATCAATACATTCTGATTAAAACTAACTGAATTATCATTTAATTTTATTGTTCAAAACTAACATTGTAATGCATCATTTTATCGAATTAAATGGTGCTTAGTGCATCAACATCCCACATAGCCTCTACTTCTCGTGCATACTGTAAGAAAATACAATGGAAAAGTAATATCCCCCAATTTAAGTTGTTCATAAAAGTACTAGAACCAAATAATTAACGGTTGAAGTTGCTAAGTAGAAGCCCATTTGCCATCAGCATCCCATATAACCTCTACTACTTGTGCATACTATAAGAAAATACAATGGAAAAGTAATATCCCGCAATTTAAGTTGTTCATAAAAGCACTAGAACCAAATAATTGACGGTTGAAGTTGCTAAGTAGAAGCCCATTTGCCTGGGCAATAAACATACCGCATATTGCAAACATCAGAGGCCTTGTACAAAATATGTTTGACAATTGGAATTATGATGCTAAGTGTTTCATCTTTCAAAATCAGAAGATTAGGTTCACAAAAAAAGATGTTACACTGATTCTAGGACTTTTGGATCATGATGATGAAGTTCCTTTGCATTTGGATGTCGGCTCCATCCCACTCTACCTTCAACATTTCATGGATTAGGAGTATTCAAAGAAGAAAATAGAGAACAAACTGATCAACATCAATAAACAACTAGAACCATCTCCTAAATCTGATACTTTATTTTGTCAATTTATTATTTTATATTTTTTTATATGTGTTTTATTTACTACTACTAGCAGTATATCTAGACTACCAGTAAAATCATTACTTGATTCTATAGATGACTTTGAAAATATAGGTAAATATAATTGGTGTAAGATTGTATATGACTACATAAACCCATAAATGGAGGTCATAGGTGTGATGCTTTCCAAAGGCCAAAGCTATAGGGGCCCGAGGGAAATCAAACTTCAATGCTAAAAGGATTTGCACACCTACTTGCTGTAATTTGTTAAATTTTACTGTAACTTCATTGATTCAAAATTTATAACCATACTTATTGTATTACATGTTTGGATGTGCGAACATGTTAAAATCATATAGCCACACAAGAACTTTGCCCTTCTAAGAATATGCCGATGGAACTAGAAAATATCACATGTATTTGCAATAAAGATAATGATTGCCCAACTACCTTCATAAAAAAAATAATAGAAACTTTAGTTCCATCAGATATAGAGGAACATCTGTAATCAATTAATTTCCTAGCAGATGTGGAAATGTAAATTGATGATCAAATTGCACAATACTTTGGCATTATTGAAGCTTTTCCTAAGCAAGCAGAAGATGTTCAAGAGCTTATAGCAAAGTATGTTCAGGAGCAAGTAGAATGTCAATGTTGCAAAGTAAAAGATGATCAACTTACTGATATGCAAACTTTAGTTGTTGAATTGAACAAGGGTATTGAACAGAATGATACAAAAATAATGGAACTATTTGAATTACTAGATAGGAATTCCAGTAATACTGAAATTAGCATTGGTAAAAAGGATAGAATCATAGTTGATAAGAAAATACAATTGTACAGCTCCAAAGCAAGCTACAGAGTAAGGTATCAGAAGAGGTTGGAGTAGCCCCTACTCCGGATAAAGAGGCCATAGAGCCTAATCCACCAACACAAAAAAAGAAGGAAGATGTGTGCCAGAAAGAGTATTGGGCCACTACCAACTCTTAAATTTCCTTCAGCTACCAAGAGAAAGAAAACTGATAGAAAAAAATAACCAAAGGGAAGAGAAAGGTAAGGGAATTATTCAGCATAACATTGTAAAAGCCCTTGTCCCAACATAGTTGCTACAGTTTCATCAAATCAACAAATTAGGCTTGCTGAGATTCAGAAGGTCAAAACTAAAATATTGAAGGTAGGGTTGATTGTAGTTAATTTTTGTTGTTGTTCCTCGATGACATATTCATGTATGTATTTATTCAGCAAGTGAAGACATGTTTTAAGAAAAAAATAAAGATGATGTGGTAGCAGATGCATTATTGAAGTTCAGTCAATTAAAGTGAGTTGATTGATAGCATAGTTACATAAGTATGCAAAACAATGCTGATTAATTTTGTTGAAGTCTTATATAATGTATAAAATAAGAATAATACTTTTAAAATCTTTTTTTTATGTTGTTTTGACAATAATACATTTGAATGTTAAATTTCACTATCAACCCAGAAAAATATTTGAATGTAATTTTTCGTAGCTGTTACAAATGTAAAATTTGTAAATATTATTCAATAATATTAACAACTTATAAATTGTTCATATATTTTTGTTGGTTTATGTAGGGCTACAACGCTTCTAGTATGGTTCAACTCTATTTTCTCAATAGATATGTAAGATTTAATGACAATCTTTGATTGAACTCATAACACTCATGACGATTGCATAAATACATATTTTACAATTATAGCAAATAAAGTCAAAACGTTTGACACACCATACTGTTAATCTATATTTTATGGGGTTGAGTTTACTGTAAATATTTGACTATCTGAACTAATTTTATTTAAATTTTCTTGTATGTAGTCCACTAAAAATGGATCTTATTTACATAGGCAATGTTTGAGATGGTGGATATCGACGCATTGCAACAAACTATTTAAATTGATGAATATAAGGTTAGTAGATATAATCTTCTATCATCTTAATAACAAAGATGATTATTGACATCTAATGATCATAGAGATGGAAGAAGGTTTATTTATACATCATAACTCTCTTGGCGATAAAGGAAAATACACTTCTATGTTTGAGACTACTGTAAGTATTAAGTTATATATTCTTTTGTATTGATTACTAAGATCATTTATATATAGGTGGAGTTTCTTAAGAGTCTAAATACCTCATACTTTGAGATGTGACATCAATGTTTACCATCTATTTCTTCAAGAGAATTTCAAACGATTCAAGTAAATGGCCTCACACAAAGTAAATCATAAGTATTGTTTATTTATTATATTATTCATTACAAATATTTTTTATTAATACGCTTATTTTATCTTGCAGGTTAGATTATGTTTTTTTTTGTAATGCACTATACCGAAAGTTTGATATATCAGAGCTTATAGATTTATGGTTGGATGTAAAATTATGATAGACAAAAATTGATTGGAGTAAGTGTGATGTTATGACCTATGTAAAATTTAAATTGTATATTTGTATTAAAAAGAATTGTAATATCATGTTGTTATGATATAGTATTCGTATTATGTTGATTTTGATATACCATTTTTTTTTCTAGTCATTTATTGGCTATGCCGATTGATAGATCTTTAGTCAATGACAACTAAGAAATATATCGACTAAATGCCATTTTGGCTGTACATAATTATAATGTCTAAAACATGCAGAGAAAGAGAAATTACATTAAGGTGGTTAGAGTTCAATGCAACAAAATGACTGTTTATCTTCGAAACATGTTGTTCCTACATAGAAGTTGTTGTTTCAAGTTCATTTATAAATCAATTTGCATTATTAAGTGACAAAATTATATTTTTGGACATCTGAAAGGGTGAACTGGCCAACTATATCGTTCCAAGTTTTCAAATGTTATTGTGGTTTATGATTAACCGAATCTGGTTAGATAGTAAGATAAATCCAGAATCCTTTGGATTTAAATCTGTATAATAATATCATCAAAAAGAATTTTATTTAATATTATTCCTTCCGACACAAAAAGAAATTAATATGATTTAATGTGAAAAATACTTTATTAATGTGAATGATTCATTTCAACGTGAATAATCTTATTTTAAGTAGGTGAGTTTACTTTTATTTATTACAATAATAAAATTATTAATATTGTAAAATTAAGAGTATTTTATGTATGGTTTAATATTACCACGAACCAAAGCAAAAAGTATATATTTTTTCCTACTTAATATTTCATCTATTTCATAAAAAAACAAAGAAGGATTTTTTTTTTATTTCCATTTTAAAAGTTTTATAAGGGTGAGACAATGACTTGTTTTTTTTCCTCTGAAAATTGGAACTCACTGGAATGCTGGTAGTTGACCCAATTACCGCCCCCGCCAATTTCTCCGCCTTCGCAGCTCTCTCGCGCTCCTCCACTCCCTTCAACGACGTTGCTATTCGCCAACCTCTGCGGCCCCTTAGCGCCCTCCCATCGTTCGACGAAACGCCGCAAAGGACCGTCCCCCACCGCGCCGCCGCCCCCACCTGGCGACGCGCTCGGGATGGGCTTCCTGACGAGGCCCTCCTCCTCTTTGGCGATGCTGCCGTCTCCGGCAGCAGCCTCCGTAAACCCCAGGACCTAACCTTTTCTACCCTCCTCAACTGCTGCGCTTCACTCGGCGCCGTCCGGGAATTGCACGGCTACATGATAAGACGCACCGGAGGGAATGCTCGCACCTGCTGCTCGGAGAGCTCCCTCGTGAGTTTCTACGCTAAGTGTGGGTTTCTGTCGCAAGCACGGAAGGTGTTCGACCAAATGCCTGAAATGGATATTGTTGCCTGGGCTGTGATGCTGAAGGCCTATGCTGACGGAGGGCACTACCGGAGCGAAATGATGCACCTATTTGTAGAGATGCTGTGCGAAGCCATCGCACCGAATTCCCACACCCTCAGTTTGATGCTGAGCAATGCTACGCCTGATCTGGGTGAGCAGCTCCATGCATCTGCAGTGAAGTGGGCATTGGATTCTGATGCTTTTGTTGGGAGCTCCTTGGTCCATTTCTATTCTAGAAATGGGAGCCTGGGTCTCGCCCAGCTGCTGTTCGACAGAATTCCTCAAACAGATGTAGTCTGCTATAACTGTTTGATATCAAAGTATGGAAGAGCTGGGATAACAGAGGGCATCGTATCTTTGTACTCCGAAATGTGCTCGAAGGAATTGCTGCCGAATCAATCTACATTTGTTGGGCTGCTCGGCGGATGCGCACATTCTGGTTTGATCGGCCTGTCAAAGCAGTTTCATGCTCAAGCAATCGTGCAGGGATTCGGTTTCGATGAGGTTGTCCAAGTGATCCTCGTTGATATGTACGCAAAGTGTGGCGACATTGAATCTGGTCGCACTGCCTTCGATATGTCTACCGTTAAACAGAATGTTGCTATTTGGAACTCACTAATTTGCGGCTACGGAAAGCACGGGCGCAGTCTGGAGGCCCTGCAAGTTTTTGATTTCATGGAATCTGCCTCTGTTCATCCTGATCACATTACTTTCACCTGTCTCCTATCAGCTTGCAGCCACTCGGGCTTTGCAGACGATGGACGGAGATTGTTTTGCTCGATGCAGGAGCGATATGGAGTACCAACCAGAGAGGAGCACTATAGTTGCATGGTGGATCTCTTCGGGCGAGCCGGAATGGTGAGGGAAGCCTATGAACTTATAAGTACATCGGCATGCAAGGTAGGACCTTCTGTATGGGGTGCGCTACTCAGCGCCTGTAAACTCCATGGAGATTCAACTATCGGGGAAATTGCCGCGCAGAAGCTCTTTGAGCTAGAGCCAGAGTGCTCCGGATCATATATCGCACTGTCGAACATCTACTCTGCAGGGAAGCAGTGGCGGGAGGCGAATGCCGTCAGAGAGTTAATGGATGAAAGGAATATATCGAAAGATGCCGGTCACAGTTGGATCGAAGTTGGTGGAATGGTACACAGGTTTAGAGCAGGCAATGGAAGCTTGGATCACAAACTGTTTGAATGAATTATATTTAGTTTGCGGAGACTCGACATGCACGGTGCTTGTCCATTTGTCTTAGTGTGTCAAAAAGGTGATTCGCTCGTCCCAATGTCTTCCCCGGTCAATACGGAGGAGGTAAATCACGGATGACTACTAGCTATTAGTGCAAATGACCAAGACATGGGGGAGATTATGTTCGGTCACGCCGAGTTTCGATCCCAAGACCTCATGTGGCAACATCTCATGTCTTAACCATCGCACCGCCCCGAAGGGACTTGTCAATTTACCTCAGGTTAATATAGATCAAGATAAATTATGGATGATTATTAATTTTTGAAATAGTAACTTACGCATAGAGATATTTATCGAGATTCAAGTTTCAGATCTTATAATAACACCTCATTAGCCATTAAACCATCTCAAAATAACAAAACTCAACATGTATGCTTGCGCTTTGGGGCAGCAATGGTAGAATCTGCCATCTTAACAGCCCACACGGTTCACTCCTCATCTTAATTATCGAAAAATGCTAAAAGTGGAAAAAAAAAATATTAGCAGAATTAAATGAATGGGACAATATGTGTTGCTTCTTTAAAAGAATTTATTTTCATTATAATAGTTATATTTGTTTTTAATTAAATAAATTGCATTGACGTTGTTATTCTATTGTATTAGAAACTATAATTTTCTTTACTAGAACAAATAAAAACGTAAATATCAATATTGTTGTTTGATATGTTCGATGTAGGTAAGCTAAAAAACAAAAGTTAATCCTAAGTTAGTGGTCATAAAAATTGTTATATATTTTAAAATATAATTTTACAATTCTAGAAAATTATATATATATACAATTGGTAAAATAATTCGAAAATACCTTGCAATTAAGTCCGTAGATTCGAAACCTTGCGCCTCCAGCGACCGCGTCGCAGCAGTATCAGCCGTCGGATGCAGCCAGCTCCTTCCCGATCCAGCACCAAAGAGTTCCACCAATAGGATTCCATCGTTTAACCCCCGCGATCCGAGTCGGTCATAGGAAACGATCTCGACCGTTGAAAGAGCCGAAAGGAAACACACAAATCGACCATCTCCACCGTCCAATTGGAAGTAAAATCAAAGTATCGATCCCTCGGCTCGTCGCTCCCTTTAAATACTGCTGCGCCCCCAATTCGTACCACTTTTGGATCGTGGTCGTTCGGGGAGTTGCCTTCGGGGGAGAGAGAGGTATGAGCTTCCTTTCGTATCCAGTTTCTTCACTTCTTTCTAATTATGTATTTCTTAAATCGTGTTTTAAGTTAGGGACTTAGGGCTAGCGTTTTGATAGGTTGGATTTTAGGCGTTTATCGGTTGGATTTCTCTTCTAACTTTGGTGGTGGTTTCCGATGCAAGAAACGAAATTCTAGTTTCTCTTCTAGGCCGATGCGAATGCATTGTTTTCGGCAATTCTTTGCTTATTTCAAATATTTCCTGCAACATAATGCATAAACGATTGGTGAATAGTCATCGGTGGATGGAATTATGTTATCTATGCGTTGATAACGGTAGGTTGACAAGACGGATGATTGGAAAGTGTAATCCTGTTCGTATATTTTTGTCCAATTGGACTGCAAAATGATGGTAAGTATATCATCATAATATGAATGCGAGTTGAGGTGCTTATGGTATTATGGACATTGGCTGAATTACAAACATGTAGCTTGATAGCTCGGATTGGAACAACAGTTCTCGTTCAGTTTGTATTTTGTTTGTAATTTCTTTTAAACGTTAAATATTTAATCGAATTACAGAGCAAGGTTTTGTTTTGTTAATACTAAACTGAGTTAGTACTGAATTTATATGTGCTATATAATACATTGTTAATGTTTATTGTTCAATAGTTTGAAACTTGTAATTTTAATTTAATGTTTGTCATCAATTATAATTAGTTATTAAGTCAAGCTTTAACTGATATTTTCTTTACCATCGATTAGAATTAGTAATTAAGCTAATCACAACACTGTTTTGTAACAAAATAGGGGCTTTTATAATGTGTTTTGTAATTTGTGAGAAATTTAAAATGGTGTCCAATTTTGTTTTCCTTGATTATATTAGTCACTAATGAAATAGTAGTTGTGGTGGTATTTTACCCTTTTTTTTTTTTTTCATATCTTAAGTTTGTATTGAAGAGAATATCTATGATGTGTGCTGTTTTGTTCTTCTTTGTCAATGAGCGGTTTCATTCTTGATGCTGGCTGCTGATCTCTTGGGGGGTGAGTTTTATAGGAAACATTGACGCCATGTGTTTCTTGGTTGCTTTAGTGGTTTTTGTTGATGTCGTGATTCTAGCTGTGATCTTTATGTGATCTGGGCAAGATATGCATTTAATCAGCTGAACTGTGGTTGATGTTGTGATATGATCCATACCACTATCTTCTTTGAGGTGTCTGGTGATCTTGATTTGTGTTTACATATTAGTTTGTGCAGACAATGATATTTACATGGTGTATTGGAATTGTGATTATTGCATTTAATAGTGTTCGCGTGCGTGTGCGCCTGTTTTGGTGATGGATTTAATGCGCGTGATTTTTCTTTGTTAGTAACAAAATGATATTGTGTGTCAGATGGCTCGTACAAAGCAAACTGCGCGGAAATCAACTGGTGGGAAGGCTCCCAGAAAGCAACTTGCGACAAAGGTTAGTGGTTAGATTTAAATTCACTTGCCTTTCTGAATTTTATATTTGCGTTTTTCAATAATATTTATCTTGTGGCTTCAGGCTGCACGCAAGTCTGCCCCTACCACTGGTGGTGTGAAGAAGCCACATCGTTATCGTCCTGGAACTGTTGCTCTTCGGTAAAATTTTGTTGCATGGCTTAATATTATTTCTGTAGGTCTGTTGTATTGTTAGTTGCATCTAAATCGTGAATGGCTGTGTAGTGAGATCCGTAAGTACCAGAAGAGCACTGAGCTCCTAATCAGGAAGCTGCCTTTTCAAAGGCTCGTGAGGGAAATTGCACAGGATTTCAAGGTGAAATATTTTTTTTTTCTCTTCTTTTCTAGTGTTACACTTTCATCAGTGATGTATTTCTCATGCTGTGTTGGGCTTTTTTGATTGTGTGTGCAGACTGATCTTCGTTTCCAGAGTCATGCTGTTCTTGCACTGCAGGAGGCCGCTGAGGCTTACCTCGTGGGGCTTTTTGAGGACACCAATCTCTGTGCAATTCATGCAAAGAGGGTCACTATAATGCCTAAAGATATTCAACTGGCTAGGAGGATCCGTGGGGAGAGGGCTTGATCTTTGACATTGCTGAACATGAAGTCAGTCTCCGCTGTTATCATTTTGAATGCTGTAGGAATATAATCCCGCTATGACTGCTATGTAATTGGTCTATTCAGTGGCACTATATGGTCCAGCATGTTTGTGATTGTTGCGAATATACTGATGCAGACTTACTACTCGATGTGAATTAGTTGCTTGACATTTTGTCTTTGCTTGCTTGTGTTTTTTTTTTATGATTAACATATTGGTGTGCCCAGTTGGCATATGTTTTTTTTGTCTTTATGATCCTTCTTTCAAAATGATTCAATCAAGTGTTCTTTTATATGACAATGCTAGGCATGAAGTAGTGCATATGAAATCCAGTAATGTATCTTTTGTTCGTGTCATAGATTTGGAAATGGGTATCGTGTTTCTGATTGGTGACGATATAAGCTTGTGAAAATTTAAAGATAGGGAACATGCAACTCTGTTAATTGACAGGTCTGTTTTGTCTATTGTTTTTATGTGACGATTGTATTTTTATAAAATTTTATGTCGAGCATCTTACAGAATTCTATTGAGAGCGAAAATTGTTTGGACACGTTACAACACTAATGAACATGGCTAGACGACTGGCATGTTATGAGTTAGAGCTAAGCGAGTCATGTGTATGTGATCAAGTTCCTAACATATTGCAAATGTTATACATATGTACACAAACGAATAAGACATTTACATTTAGAAAAACAAATTTGATAGAGAAGAGAAGCGATTGAACACCAGCATCCCGTTCTGTGCATTCAACAAACAATAATTACATGTCAGACGGTGGATTTAGATGCCAGCCGTGGCAGAGCAATAATAGCCGTATTAAAGTCTGCAGAGTCTTCTTCGTACGGACCATTTTGGCGATGACAAACGATGTCACCACGTCAAATTCCATTTTATGGACGTGCCAGATTCGCCTTAAAGTAACTTTGAGATAACACGGCAAGAAGACCAGAAGGCAACAGTGGCTGCCTTCAGTATTGCTGGATTCTGGTAAATCCTGAAGGCAAGATGTTATCGTCAACTACATAATGGCAAGCGATATTTGATTTCTTATATTAAGTGAAAGAAATATATAATTGATGCAACCCAGTTTATGTTAGTTGGGCTCCAAATTTGTTTACTTAAAAACAAAGGTACTGGATTCACTGAATCAGCCTTAAAGACATCAACCTATGTAAATGCTACTATATACTAGATGATAACATTTGGAGGTACCCAACAAAAACGTTAAATAATAAAACCTCCGAACACAACAAATATATTACGCCAATGAACTAATTTTTTAGGACAACCTTTCTGTAAAGTGGCAGATGATGCCGCATGATACCCTGGTTCAAGGAAAAACCAGTAAATTGAAAAAACTCCAGTGTTTAGATTAGGAGATATTTACCCTATGGCAGTGGCACCCCAAGAGGCAACATTGTAAATAACTTGGCTTCCCTCCCATGCCTTCCAGAGTCTGCTCTTCCTCTTCTTTACTGAAAATGCTTTGCAAAGAGCTATACAACAAGAAAAAAAGGGTATTCGTTAGCAATTTTCTACACTCCAATAGTTCTTATGATGCCACGAGTACTTTTATATAACTCACCTTCTTGAAGTTGATTGGGGCTTAATTCCTACCGAATGAACAACATCATCGAATGGATTAAATGACATACCGCAGATAAAATAGATGGAAAAAGAAGCAAATACTGACTATACTTCAGTTTGAAGAGTTTTGGCATACTTTAGTTTGCTTCAGTGATAACAGGTAAGCTGCCATGAAAGATGCTATGCTGTCAACAATATCCTCTTGACTCACGAGAACATAATCTTCATCTGAGCCATTGTCCCCATCAATGTGGTTATCTTCCCATGAGTCCGTGGCAGTAATAATGTTCCAAGATGCATTATCATCTGCTAACCAGAAAGCATATTAGTCTTTCATGGGCAATAATACAAAATAATGCAATACACATTTTCTATAATTTGAAATTTCTAAATAGAACATTGAAGAATCTGCAAACTTGGAAACAAAGAGATACTCTCTATGAGAAAGAATAGTAGGATGATTGTTACTAGATGACGAGTTATATAACCATTAATAATAAGAAAATAGAATGAAATTTTTTAATTAAGTTGTTATTTGTGTGTGACAATCAACGACCCACACCGTCCATGTAATCCATAGTAGTTGAGAGTCTTCACGTTGTATCAGTGCCTCTCAACTACTTGCCACCATAGTAGTTGAGAGGTACTGATACAACGTGAGACTCTAAAGCCACTTTGTAGCACTAGGGACAAATCACAGATTAAAAACTCGCTAAGAGGAAATTTTAGTGAAATTGCAGAATAAATTACATGAGGGGCCGAAAGGCCCTTTTATAAAACAAAAAAAAAGGGCTAATTTCCCTAAAATATGGTCCAACTTTACCTCGTTTATTACACCTAATAAATACATACTAATGACTTTGTAATAAAGAACCTCAAAACATTTTTATTTTACCATTCGTTTAGCATTATAACAGACTTTTAAAACTTCAATATTTTCAAAAATGACGTTATCCATTAGGCATTTCACCTTTGATTGGCATTCATATAGGTTGGCGTACCTTGAATATTTTGAGAAACTGAAGACTGGATATTTCCAAGCTTTTCTAAGAAGTTTGGTGATTCTACCTTTGATTTGAGGAGGGAACATAGCTGACACAACAAATGGACAATAAAGACTATTGAAATGAAACTATGATAAAAACAACCTATGAAAAAATGTCATTCAAGAAAGAATGTCATTTCAATAACAATGAGACAGAACTAATTCTTGCTTTGAAAACGAAGAAAAAAAATCATCCCTTGATTAAAAACTTGTATAAGTGGATTCATCTTGCAAGTATCTATAAACATTTACCCATTTGTATATACAAAAATTGATCATTAAACAAATGGGCAAGGAATTATACAGAAGAATAGAAATAATTGAAACAAGTGTTGTTTCTATATCAGGAACTGATTCACATTGATTTGGCAGAATGCTAGTACAGAAGTACAAATGCAATGGATAGGCAGTCTGAAACATACTTTTCTTGTCTCCTTGCTTAACATAAAGTTGGTTGGACTTTATTACCATATATTTTTGTTGCCGAGTTGGCTTTATAAATTCCAAGATAATGGTAATAATCATCACAGATATTTCAAAACAACTCAATCCTTAGTTTCAAAATGGAAAAATCAATAGGAGTTCAATAACAACTTGCATAGGATGTAATAACAACCTGCATAGGATGTCAAACATTCTACTTCTTGACTGTAGTGCTAGCAAATGAAAACAATAAAAAGGAAACTCTAATCTTTTATAGTTTTTTTAGCTTCATATTGTAGCAACCTTCCATTCCTGGAAAGATAATAAAAAAGGACCTTTTATTTTATATTATGAAACAATCTCATGTCTTTTAATTTCCAGGTAGGAGGACATGGCTGAGATATTTTTTGAAAAAAAAAAATATTTTTACAATATCAAATGACTTCTCATTCTCATACAAGTTGGGGTAGGAAGATTAGTTAGTCAGGTCTGCTGGACATTAGAAAGATGATGGAACCGTAAAGGTACATTCTGATATTACATCAACACCACTAACCATAAAAACTTCTCATAAATAAATAAATTACTACTAAACAAGGTGATGCCAATCAGGAAGGATTCAAGGATTTAATTTGGCTGAATTTTAAATCTGAATTGTTTGGTGAATTGCCATGTCTTCTATATTTTCTTTAAGTTAGTCAATTAATTGAGATTATTGTATTTTCAGATTTACTCGCTCCATTTGGGACAATTAATTAGAATTATTGTGATTCCTAATTTGTTTATTTCCAGTTTTATCCTATAAAAGTAGCATGTCAATATAATAATTATCTTGCAATTAAGGAAATTTCTACTTGCCTTTGAGAAATTTTTTTCCTATATGAGGTTGTTCATCTTGTTAGTCTGTTGTGCTATGTCACAAGAATATCTACCTTTTCATTCTTAGCAAATTCAAATATTAGCTATGTGTATCAACAAGTTCACAATGTACAAACACTTACTATTGCAGTGGAAGACATTAGGGAAGGTAAGCAGGAAATTTCTGAATGCATCAGCGGAAAATTATTTCAAGAACTAGTTTAAAAAATTTGACTGTTTTAAATAATGTGGTATTTCTCAGCTAAGTTTTACTATCTTAGAAGCAAAAATTCTAGCAATTTAATTAAACAAATCTGCCATGTGAAGTTCTGACACCTTCAAGTATAAGCTAAGATAGTATAAGAATTTTCAAGGGAACAAGGTAGAAGAGAAAAGTAGTGAGGAGAGAAGAAAATCAAGGAATTATAGTAATTTTCCTTTATCCACTTCCATCTATCTTGTTTACTTGGATGAATGTAAAGGAGTAAACCTTGTTTTCTGTAGCAACAAGTCTAAACTTTGTTTTCCCTCCATTTACACCCAATTTTTGTAAAATTGAAACAAAGAAATTGGATAGAATTAATTTGTTTTCCTTTTCCATCCAAGTAAAGGAGATCAAATAATAATAATTTTTTCTTTTCCTTTCCTCTTATTTCAGTCCAACTAAACACACCATTAAGAGATAGTATACATATTATGTGATGAGTTAATCAGTTTATGCGCCTTAATTTAGATTGTACATCAAATCCAGTAAAATATTCACAATTCAATCGTACATCACCGGAAATCAGAATTAGATTTGAGATTATTGAAATTTCCTTAATGAATCCCTCACATACCTCATCGGTTTCTAAATCCATGGCAGATCGCGATCGCCGCGGCGAACTATCCCCCTGATCCGCCGGAGCGGAAGGGTTCTGAGCTTCGGGTATGGAGATACCAGGATCCAGGTCGGGGTTCTCGAGCAATTCGAGGGCCCTCCTGCAATTTTCTAGCACGGCCTCGAGGGCCCGTCGCCTGACGCGTAAGTAGTCGTCGTTGGCTGGCGCTGGGCTAGCGGTTCGTGGATTCAAAGGAGGGGTCGCCGGGGAGGAACATTTGGCGGCATCCATGGCGATGGAGCTTGAGGGCGATTGATGGGGAGACCGAAAAGGGCTTCCAAACTGCCGTGCCGTGCCGTGCCGTGTTGCCTCCGTGGTTCTATCTCCGACTCCTGCATTTTTATGAGAAATATTTACTTTCTGCCCCAAATTTACTTAAGTTTTTAAAATATACTCCTTCTTTTTTATATATATCTAAAAGATGTACTTTAAATTTAAAAATAATATTATTTTAATACATTTAATCAAAGTTGCTCAAATATATTCAAAATTATTACAACAATAACAAAACTTTATGGATATTTTTAATAATTGAGTTATATTTTCTATTATATGATCAGTTATATTTAAATAAATTTTAAACTAAATAACTTTAAGTCTCTTGTTGTCTATTCGGTTATAATTTACCCCCTTATTTAAAAATTAACACTTAACTTGTTTGACTTTAAGTCAAAATGGAAAAAAAATGATAATGACAAAAATAACCCAATAAAGAGAAAAAATCTTAATTCTAAACTTTAAAAATTTGCATGTTGACCTAAACCCTAATTATAAATGTTGAAACAAAACGGCAATGACAAAAAAAAATCTATTACTTTTGATCCTGTCCGAAAGTTGAGAAGACGGTTAGTTGAGAAAGTAGCTCTGGTGTTGACTGGAAGAAGACTCCGCATTGTCCTGCAAAACTATGAGCGTTAGTGTCGGGTCAAGGAAGGGGTCACCGGCATTACTCTCTGACGCTCAAATCAGTCTTCGACTCGGGCAGAAAAAATAGTAGCAATGAACAGTAGCAAAGAGCATGTAGAATAATGAAGCATCGCATATCTCCGCTTATAAATGGAGAGCTCCTTTTATTTTTATAGTGCCACTATAGTGTTTGTGCACACATCCCAAATCATATGCACATTTTCCAAAGCGTCCTAAGAAAAGAAAGTCAAAAAGTGTCTCTAACACATTTCCTTAAGCGAGCACGTAAATCTCTAATATGATAGACTAGAAGTTTTTAAAGGACGATTTGCCTACTGGACATTCTCTATTGTCGGTGACACAACCTTTCAAAAGAGTACAATAAGACATGTACGTGGGTCCCGTACGTTGTAGGTGGACTGAGGGCCACTCAGCCGGGATGCCATCAGCTCGGCCATGCTGAATAGAGCTATCAACCTGTTCTTCACTCGGCCTTACTGTTGTCGGAGAGGCGTATTGCGTCCGATTGGACCTAAAGTCCGATTGGCTAGGGCGGTGGACCTAATAATTTAGTATTTGGCTCTTAACCTCGACTGTAAGTGTGAAGGATGACCTCTCAGACGATCTAGTTGGCCCTTTACCGCTTTACGTCTGATCGGCTCTCAGGGTTTGTTCGACCAACTTTGCCTGATCCGCACTCCACAATCTCAAAGTCCAACTAACCCTGCGATTTTGACCATTTGGCTCTGACCTTTATGTGAGCTGGTCTTCACTGGTTTGACATCCATTAGATGTTAGTGGTTTTCGATTTATGTGTTGGATTGAGATCGCGCTAGAGGGGGGGGGGGTGAATAGCGCTTGTGGCTAATTTGTTTACGATTTAAAACTTTATCAAAGAAACGCAGCGGAATAAAATAAGAGACAACCACAGAGAGACACAGGGTATTTACTTGGTTCGGAGCCTGTGATGACTCCTACTCTAAGGCCCACGCTCATTGAGCGTTTACGTTGGGCAACAACTAATATCGTAAAAGATATACAAAGGAAGTACAATTAATAGCAAATAAATATACCGACGACAAAAGAAATGGCAGAAATAAAACTCCAGGTCGTCGGCGTTAAGTTGTAGCTTCGTCGGAACTTCTTGTTAGCAGCCGGTTGCAGAAAGGTCACTTGGAATCTGATGCTTCTAGCTGCTGGTCGAAGAAGCCTTAAATAGATTGTTGGAGGCGCCTCCAATGTCCCATGGAGGCGCCTCAAACACAAAAGTCTATCCCTCTTCCTGCGTTTCGATAAGCCTTTGCTGCTTGCTGCTTATCCAGCCTGGAGGCACCTCAATCAACCATCTGAGGCACCTCAAAGGCAGTGTCCAAGGCGCCTCAGACTCCCTTGAGGCGCCTCCAGCTCCATTTCAAAGTCTGCTTACCCCTTTGCACCCGAGGCACCTCCAAGCTCTATGAAGGCGCCTCAGATACTGTTCATCTGAGGGAAAACCTTGTTCTTTTGTACCTGCAAGACATGTTAGCCCCAAAACACAAACATATTCTGCAAAACAAAGTTAGCACATATAAATTTATTAAATGAATTGTTCGACAGTCTCCAGACTGTTTGGTTCTGACTTCGGATTTTCAACCAGAAACCTTAGGTCGAACCGACGCCTACTGTTCCCTCTTTCGGAGAACGCGTCCTCACCTACTCCACTCAAGAGAGTTTACCTTTTGCCAGTTCGGTCCTCTAGACCAACTGGACTTTTGCTCGGCGCTCGAGTTTTCCGGTCTTCATGTTGGACGTCCGGTCCACGACCCGTCCAGTCTTCCACCCAGTTCGCGACATCAGGATTTCAACCTAGGGTTACCGCCCCCTAGGATTTTTGCCGGAAGACCTCGATCCGCCAAGGCTTTCTACATAGGGTTACCACCCCCTATGACCTAGAGTTACCGTCCCCTAGGGTTTTCTACTTGTCTAACCGCAGCTAGGACTTTTGCCTAAGTACACTTAGGACTTTTCCTGCAATTCTCATTCAACATATTAGTAATCAAAACACCTTAACTTTGAACCCTTTGACATAATCAAAATATAGGTTCGATCGTCAGATGCTTCCCGCACCAACAATCTCTCCCTTTTTGATTATGACAACATAGTTCAAAGTTAAGTAAAACATAATAGTAATTATGAAAATTTCTAACAAGAAATAGGAGCATAAGTAAGCTAAAAATATTTTAAATTACAAACACTTACTCCAAAGCTCCCCCAAGATCAAAGGTTATATATTTAAATATGTTTAAATTAAGTTTGACTTTTCTCTCCCCCTTTGACATAAATAAAAAAGAACCCAAGTAGAGAGAGGTTTGTTAAAAAAAAAGAACCCTAGATCAAAGGTTTCTTTAAAACTCTTTAAAATAATTTTTCAACTAATTTTTAAAGGATTTTAAAATAATTTTTCAAATAATTGTAAAAGAATTTTTAAAATAATTTTTCAACTAATTTTTAAAGGATTTTAAAATAATTGTAAAAGAATTTTTAAAATAATTTTTCAACAAATTTTTAAAGGATTTAAAAATAAATTTTCAAATAATTTTTAAATCTTTTTAATATAATTTTTCAACTAATTTTTAAAGGATTTTAAAATAATTTTTCAAATAATTTTTAAAAGATTTTCAAATGACTTTTCAAATAATTTTTAAAAGATTTTTTAAAATAAATTTTCAAATAATTTTTTAAAGGATTTTAAAATAAATTTTCAAATAATTTTCAAAGAACTTTCAAAATAATTTTACAATAATTTTTAAAGGATTTTAAAATAATTTTTCAAATAAATTTTAAAGAATTTTAAAAATCATTTTACAACTAATTTTTAAAGGATTTTAAAATAATTTTTCACATAATTTTTAAAGAATTTTTAAAATAATTTTTCAACTAATTTTTAAAGGATTTTAAAATAATTTTTAAAAGATTTTGAACTGATTTTTCAAATAATTTTAAAAATATTTTTAAAAATAATTTTTCAAATAATTTTTAAAGGATTTTTTCAAATAATTTTTAAAGGATTTTCAAAATAATTTTTCAAGGATTTTTAAAATAAATTTACAAATAATTTTTAAAGAATTTTCAAAATAATTTTTCAAAAAATTTTAAAATAATTTTTAAAGAATTATTAAAATAAATTTTCAAATAATTTTTAATTCGAATGACTTTTGAAATAGTTTTTAAAAGATTTTTTAAATAATTTTTCAAGTAATTTTTTAAAGGATTTTTTAAAATAATTTTTAAAGTATTTTCAAAATAATTTTTCAAATAATTTTTAAAGAATTTTTAAAATAATTTTTCAAATAATTTTTAAAATATTTTCAAATGACTTTTAAAATAATTCTTAAAATAATTTTTCAAATAATTTTTAAAGGTTTTCTAAATAATTTTTCAAGGATTTTTTTAAAAAAATTTAAAAATAATTTTTCAAATAATTTTTAAAAGATTTTCAAATGACTTTTAAAATAATTTTTAAAAGATTTTCAAATGACTTTTCAAATAATTTTTAAAATATTTTTTACAATAAATTTTCAAATAATTTTTTAAAGGATTTTTTAAAATAATTTTTCAAATAAGTTGTAAAGGATTTTCAAAATAATTTTTCTAGGATTTTTAAAATAATTTTGAGAGAATTTTTAAAATAATTTTTCAAATAATTTTTAAAGAATTTTTAAAATAATTTTTCAAATAATATTTAAAAGATTTTCAAATGTGTTTTCAAATAAATTTTAAAAGATTTTCAAATAATTTTTCAAAAAAATTTTAAAGTAATTTTTCAAATAATTTTTAAAAGATTTTCAAATGACTTTTCAAATAATTTTTAAAAGATTTTTATTTTATTTGATTAAATTGAATTTATTTGATTAAGTTCAACCTAGATCCATCTCACCTGATTCGAAGTTATCAATCAAGTAACCTTAAGTAATTTTGTGAGATGATTATCTAAAATTTAGGATATTTTTAAGGATTAATTTACATTTGAGTTGAACTTAGGTTTTTCAATTAGTCAATTAAATATGTATTTCAAGGACTTGTTCCCAGGTTATGGCGAGACACTTGGCCTTCTTGGGTATGAGATCATCCACCACTTCCTAGATAGAACCGCTCAAATAAAATATATTTAATTTTCTTTGTGAAACTCCAAGGTTTAACTAACAAGTATAAATTACGCATAAGTCTTTAATCTATCCTGTTCTAAGCATGCATATTACAAGTAAAATAAATAAACAATCATCAAGCAATTTATCTATTGACAAGGATGATTTTTCTATTAGCTCCCCCTGGATCATAGCATTGATAAGGTCTATCAAGATAATGGATCTGATCCTTGGGGACCCAATAGTGTCCAGGTCCAACTTGATTAACTAACTTTGTCTTAGAGACCCATGCTTGGACTATTTTTCTACTTGATCTATTTATAATTGACAAATACGATTTGAATTTGTGTTTGACCTTAAATCCAAGTCCGAATTTGTTGTAAATGACTCGCTGCTTTCCAAGAATTAGATCCAGATTCTTGGAACCCAACGTGAATCGTTCCAATGTGCCTTTGAGTTCTTTAATTTGAGTTTTCAAATTGGAATTTTCTTCCTCAAGTTGTTGGACTTGAGTTGAACTTCTAATTTGAACTGACTCTGTTAAATAACTCGAGTCAGTCGCTTCCTTAAGGGTTGTTACCTCCTTTTGGAGTGACTTGACTCGAACGTTGATTTGGCCAACTTCTTTAGCAAGTAAGGTACTAATTTTTGCAAATCCTCTAACTTAGTTTCGACGAGTAGAGAACTTACAGTGGGGTTCGGTCCTTCGGAAACGGATGTGGATCCGTGGCTTTGCTCGGACTCGGTTTCTGACTCGCTTTCGGTTTCAGACTCGACTTCAGACTCGGTTTCTACGATGTTTGCTTGCACTGGTAATGCGAGGAAGCTTGCTGGTTCTTCTTCATAAGTCTCGAATTCATCTGATGACTCAGACCAAGTCGCCTTTAATGCCTTCTTTCTTCATTGCTTTTTATTTGGACAATCCGGCTTGTAGTGCCCCTTCTGGTTACAGTCGTAGCAGGTGACTCCACTTTTGTCCTTTGTGTTCGTTTGAGTTGTCTTTTTGTTTCTGCAAATCTTTCGAACAAGACTTAATAACTCGGACACGATCTCGTCGTCGTCCTCTGAGTCCAATTCATCTTTGGACTCGTTTTTGGTTTTGCGCTTTTCTTTAGCTTCCCGGGTTCTGCTTGTACCTGCAACCAAAGCGACTCCTTTCTCGGCCGGACGTGCATTAGTCTGTTCATGTAATTCGAATTCGGAAAACAATTCATCTAGTTTAATTAATGATAAGTCCTTGGAAACTTGTAAGCATCAACCATGGATGCCCACAAAGAGTTCCTCGGGAAAGCGCCAAGCACGTACCTTATTACGTCCCGATTTTCTATTCTTTGGTCGATTGCGTGAAGACCGTTCAACAGGTCTTGGATGCGCGTGTGAAGTTCGCTTGTTGTCTCCCCTTCCTACATTCTTAAGTTATACAATTTATTACACAATAAATCACGTTTACTTACCTTAGCGTCGGGAGTGCCCTCGTGCAGCTCAATTAGCCTTTCCCATAGCTCTTTGGCGCTCGGGAAGGGTCCTACTCTGTTGAGTTTTTCTTTTGTCAGTCCGCATTGTAGCATGCAGGTTGCTTTGGCATTGGCTTCAACCTTCTTCTTTATACTAGCATCCCAGTTGATGCATGAGACTAGTTCTCCCGCGCCGTCACGGGAAGTTCGAGACCAGTCTGGATAATAATCCACATCTCAACTTGCGTCTTGAGGTGGTATTCCATCCGGTTCTTCCAATAGCCAAAGTCCTCGCCGAAAAAGAGTGGCGGGCGGAATGTGCTAAAACCTTCTTGGAGAACCATTAAAGAATCTAGCACACAATAAGAAGAAAAACAAATTCTAGGACTTTATCCTAGATTAGCAATGCGGGATGTATAATAAAAGGAACACAAACTCGAGTGGTGTTGCACCAACTTCGAGCAAAATTCGATTCGAACGTGAAAACAGATCGGAATATAGCAATTATACTAATTCCGATTGACTCCGAAAAATTGAAATGACCACGAGAAAATTTGCTTGACAGGTGGTTGCACCAAATCGAAGCGACCTCGCTCTGATACCAATTGTTGGATCGAGATCGCATTAGAGGAGGGGGGGTGAATAGCGCTCGTGGCTAATTCGTTTACGATTTAAAACTTTATCAAAGAAATGCAGCGGAATAAAATAAGAGGCAACCACAGAGAGACACAAGGTATTTACTTGGTTCGGAGCCTGTGACGACTCCTACTCCAAGGTCCATGCTCGTTGAGCGTTTACGTTGGGCAACAACTAATATCGTAAAGGATTTACAAATGAAGTACAATTAATAGCAAATAAATATACCGACGACAAAAGAAATGGCAGAAATAAAACTCCAGGTCGTCGGCGTCAAGTTGTAGCTTCATCGGAACTTCTTGTTAGCAGCCGGTTGCAAAAAGGTCGCTTGGAATTTGATGCTTCTAGCTGCTGGTCGAAGAAGCCTTAAATATGTTGTTGGAGGCGCCTCCAATGCCCCATGGAGGCACCTCAGACACAAAAGTCTATCCCTCTTCCTGCGCTTCGATAAGCCTTTGTTGCCTGCTGTTTATCCAGCTTGGAGGCGCCTCAATCAACGATCTGAGGAACCTCAAAGGCAGTGCCCAAGGCGCCTCATACTCCCTTGAGGCGCTTCCAGCTCCACTTCGCAGTCTGCTTACCCCTTTGCACCCGAGGCGCCTCCAAGCTCTATGAAGGCGCCTCGGATACTGTTCATCCGAGGGAAAACCTTATTCTTTTGTACCTGCAAGACATGTTAGCCCCAAAACATAAACATATCATGCAAAACAAAGTTAGCACATATAAATTTATTAAATGAATTGTTCGACAGTCTCCAGACTGTCCAGTTCTAACTTCGAATTTCCAACCGAAAACCCTAGGTCGAACCGACGCCTACTATTTCCTCTTCCGGGGAACGCGTCCTCACCTACTCAATTCAAGAGAGTTTACCTTTTGTCAGTTCGGTCCTCCAACCTACTAGACTTTTGCTCGGCGCTCGAGTCTTCCGATTTTCATGCTGGACGTCCGGTCCACGACCCGTCCAGTCTTCCACCCGGTTCGCGACACCAGGATTTCAACCTAGGGTTACCGCCCCCTAGGATTTTTGCCCGAAGACCTCGACCCGCCAAGGCTTTTCGCATAGGGTTACCACCCTCTATGACTTAGGGTTACCGCCCCCCTCGGGTTTTCCACTTGCCTAACCGCAGCTAGGACTTTTGCTTAAGTACATTTAGGACTTTTCTTGCAATGCTCATTCAACATATTAGTAAACAAAACACCTTAACTTTAAACCCTTTGACATAATCAAAATATAGGTTCGATCGTCGGATGCTTCCTGCACCAACATTATGTGGTATATTAAGGTGTTTGAGCACTAAAATTGTAGTCACTAACCTATAAACTTCCTTCCTAGATTTTATAATGTCTTTGATGTGCGTATTAGTGCAATTTTACCACACCAACACTTCACTCCTATTTCATTGTTTGCCATATTTGATGATGAGGAGGAGATTTTTAATGATAAACTTTGTTCCATTTTCATTTGATTTTGGTTCATCAATTTAAAATTTTAACTCTTTTTTGGTTTAGTGAGGATGGTAGAATGAATGTTTGGATGGTTATTCCTTTCAAAGTTGTTGTTTTTATGTTGTTTAGGTAAGTGTATTTATGAATTTTGTGAGGGTTTAAGGTCAAATGACCCTTTAGATTTTGTTAGGGCTCTCTTTTTTAATCTCTTCATTTTCTTTTAAGGTTATTTTAGTCATTACCATTTTTTTTTTTCATTTTGACTTGAGGTCAAAGGGGTTAAATGTTGTTTTAAAAATACAGAGGGGCAAATTGTAACTTGATAGAAAACACAGGGGGACTTAAAGTTATTTAGCCTAAATTTTATCTTATTTTATTGTTGCTAACTAAGTCATTTTTTATCTTACTTTTCCTCGTTTGATATGTATATTTGTTATAGTTTCACATCATCTAACTGAAGCATTTATTGATTGTCTAAGTACAAGCTCGTACTGTCTTAAACGTGTCTCTCGAAGTTTTCCCTCAAAATATTCAACTCTGACTTTTTCTTTAATGCGCTCATTTCTTATTCTATCCATTCTCATATGTTTACACATCCATCTTAATAACTTCATCTCTACAACTCTCATCTTTTACTCATGTGCTGGAGTCATAGCCCAATATTCAACTTCATATAACATAGTATGTCTAACTGGGGTTTTGTAGAGCTTTCCTTTAAGTTTTTGATATATTTTACGGTGACATAAAATATCCAATGCTCTCCTTTATTTCAACCATCTTGCACGTATTTTATGTAAAGCATCTTTCTCAATCCCTCCATCATTTTACAAAAATGATCTTAAATATTTAAAACTCTCGGTTCCGGGCAACTCGTCATCTTTTATCTTGATAATTGTCTCATTACGTTTAATATTGCTAAACTTAAATTTCATATATTATGTCTTTATTCTACTAAGCTTAAAACCTTTCCTTTCTAGTATTTTCTGCCAATATTCTAGTTTAGCATTTAGTCCTTCACGTGTTTTATCCACTAAAATAATATCATTCGTGTTTTGAATGTGTGTAGTGAGTTCCTTCATAATTAGTGTAAAAAGATAGGAACTTAGAGTTGATCCTTAATGTAACTCTATCTTTATTGGAAATGTTTCGGTTACTCAGTCTGAAAGATTTACTCTAGTTGTTACGTCCTCGTATATATCCTTAATTAGTTCAATATATGTTACGCTAACACATCTCTTTTCTAGAATTCCCCATAATTTCTCTTGACACTTTATTATAAACTTTTTCTAAGTCAATGAATACCATGTATAGATCTTGCTTTTGCTCCAGATATTTTTCAATTAGTTGTCTAAGAAGATGTATAACTTCTATTGTTGACTTTTTAGGCTTGAACTCAAATTGATTTTCGATCATCGTGATCTCCTTCCTTAATATTTTTTCTATTACTTTTTCTCTAACTTTCATGGTATGTCTCATTAGTTTAATACCTCTATAGTTTGTATAATTTTATACATCTCTCTTATTCTTATATAAGAGAACTAGATTACTTATTTCATTGATCAGATATTTTTTTATTTTCAATATCATGTTAAATAATTTTGTAAGTCATTCAATACCTTATTTTCTTAGGCACTTCCATACTTATATCAGAATATTATCTGGTCCAACGACTTTCTATTATGTATCTCATTTAAATTTTGTTCTACTTCTGAAGTTTGAATTATATGATAAAAATTTTAATTTTTATACTCATTTGACTTACTTAAATTACCTAAGTTAAATTGGTCACCTAAACCTTCATTAAAAAGTTGATGAAAATACCTCTTCCACTACTCTTTTAATTTTTCATCGTTTACTAATATCGTATTATATTCATCTTTAATACATTTCATTTGGATAAAATTTCTTGTCTTCCTTCGTCTTACTTTAGCTATTCTATAAATGTCTCTTTCCCTTCTTTTGTATCAAATTTTTAATATAATCATTCAAAAGTTCATTCTTTGCTTCATTCACTACTTTCTTTGCCTCTTTCTTGACTATTGTATATTTTGTTTAAGTTTTCTTCGCTCTTATAAATATATAATTATTTATAAGTTATTCATTTTTCATTCACTTTTTTTTTATACTTTTTCATTCCACCACCAAGACTCCTTACTTAGTGGTGCATATCCCTTTGACTCACCAAATAAACTCTTAGCTACTATTTTCAATTTTGATATCATTTTATCTCATGTCATATTAGAGTCACCATATATTTTACATAATATTTGTACTCCTATCTTCTCCTTAAATATATTTTACTTTCCATGCTTTAACTTTCACCACTTAATTTTAGGAGTCGTATATATTTTCTTTCTATTGATATGATACTTGAGGTGTATATCCAACACTACTAGCATATGTTGGATAATTAAGCTTTCTCCAAAGATGACCTTATAATCTTTACAAATTTTTCTATCATTTTTCGTAATCATAAGAAAACCAATTTGATGTTTATTATTCTTACTTTTGAACATGATTAATGTCGGTGTAATTTTCCTAGGTCAAGGTTGACTAGGTTGGCCAAGTTTGAATTGGCTCAAGATTGAGTCTTGGTATTTGAGTTTTGATGTTTGACAATATATAGAGATTGTAGATGCAATCGTCCATTTGGGGAGATTAGTAGAGCAATTCTCCTCTAGTCAATTATTGACCAGTTTGGTGCGAAGAAGAGTCAAGTATGTCAAAATTGACCAGATACTTGATTGGGAAGTCCTAACTGAAAGTTAGGCAAGGGTAAGTCCAACGGTGAGGTTGGCAGATGATGAAAAATCAAGCGAGTTAGTGTTGATCAGACACTTGGTGTGGAAAGTCTTGGTGAGTGAAGCTAGAAAGATGAAAAGTTCTAGTGAGTGAAGCTAGACAGTTGGAAAGTCCTAGTGAGTGAAGTCAGGTAAAAGATCTAGTGAGCGAAGTTAGACATGTTAGAGTGTATACTAAAATTCTAGCTTTTGTATAAACATATAAGAATCACATTGATCAAATGCTTATATTTATGCTAAATGTAATTGTCCATTTAATTTATATTGTAGATAACATGGTGTGAGCAGACACACAGAAGATCATGTTATCAGATCCTTATAAATTATAAACAGTTGCTCACAACCAAGATGGAATGAGACAAACCATTGAAGTGGTTGTAGTGTAATTAGGTATTAGTTTATCTTGACTAATAAATTACACTAGTACACTGTGAGTATATTGAGCAGGACCAATTGAGGTAGTATTTTTTTATACTGAATATATAAAAGAACAATACCTCTGTTATTATGGAAGTGTGTACTCTTAATCATGATATAATAACAAGTACATATACTTAGTATTTATTTCTTTGATTTATCAAAGGGTGCGATTTAGCTCGTTAAATCAATAGGCCCGATAAGTTGGGAAATGATATTATTTATATGGTGTGTTGTTGATTATAGAATGAAACTGTGTCCTAATAATCTAGGTTGATGATATCCCCTTGAGGAGCTCATAAGGATTGTCATGTAAACCCTGCAGGTGGACTTAGTCCAACATGACGATAAGGTTGAGTGGTACTACTCTTGGAGCTAGATATTAATTAAGTGAGTTGTCAGTAACTCATTTAATTAGTGGGCATTCAATATCTTAAACATAGGGAGACTAAAACACTCATGATAAGAAGGAGCTCATATAGTAATATGAGATTGGTGCGGTAGTGTAATAATAACTTTTGAGTGGAATGAGATATTATTGATAAACTTGAGTTGGGTGTTCGGGGTGAACACGGGAAGCTCAAGCTCATCGAGAGACCAAAACCAAATCCTCCTCTCGGTCCCTATTGTAGCCTCATATTTATAAAGTCTTATATCCACCTAAACCCAACTTTTTACCCACCTTAAGGTGGCCGACCAAGCCAAGCTTGGAGCCCAAGCTAGGGTCGGCCAAACTAAGGTTAGATGAGTTCAAGTTGTTGTCAGCCCTAGCTTGGAACCCAAACAAGGGTGGCCGACCACATTGAATTCAAAAAGAAGTTTTATTTTGTAAAATCTTTCCTTTTATAGAGATCCATTAAAAGGATTTAAAAGGATGATTTTAATATAAAACTTTCCTTTTTAGATCGGTCATAAAAGAAAATAAAAGGAAGTTTTTATTTTGGTTGAAAACTTTCCTTTTATGTTAGTTTTAAAATAGAGTTTTAAATTTTTAAAATCTTTCCTTTTATAGCTTTCTACAAATGAATAAAAGAGAGATTTGAAATCTTTCCTTATTTGTAGTTATCTATAATGTGAAAGAAAGATTTTAATTTTTGATAAATTTTTCCTTTCTTGAAACCATATTTTATTTTAAATCTTATCTTTCATAGATATCCATAAAAGGATTTAAAAGAAATCGAGATTTTAATTTATAAAACATTCCTTTTAGAACTATCCACAAAAGGGATTTTTAAAACAGAGATTTTAATTTTTGTTTAAAATCTTTCCTTGCTTGGAGAACAAGCATGTGGTCGGTCATGACAAGAAGAAAATGAAGTTTTAGTTTTTTGTTTAAAACTTTCCTTTTTAGTCATTGGGAAGGAATATAAGGAAATTTTAATTATGTTTAAAACTTTCCTTATTTGCCAAGACCAAGGAATATAAAAGAGAGCGTAGAGGTGCCTCACCTCATAACAATACATCTTCTATTCCTCTCCTCTCTTCCTTGGTGGTGGCCGACCCTTACTCTTTCTCTCTTCTCCTTTGTTTTCCCTCTTGGTGATCGGTGGCATAATTGGTGTGGAGATCCATTGATGGTCGGTTGCTTGAAGGAGAAGAAGAAGAGAAGGAGGTTTTCTTGTCTAGCATCTCTTGAAGGAAAGTTGGTGGCCGAATTTCATCATCTCTTGGAGAAAGTTGGTGGCCGAAACTTAAAAGGAAGAAAAGGCTTGGGTGGATTCTCGTCTTGGTAGATCGTCGCCCACACGACATCCGAGATAAGAAGAGGAATACAATAGAAGATCAAGAGATCTATAAGTTACAAGAGATATAGATAGTTATAAGTTTCCGCATCATAACTAGTGCATCCTTTTGTATAGATCTTGTAAAACCAAACACAAGAGGTTATCGATTTTAATTATCATTTTTGTTATCAATTTTTGTTTTGATTTCATGTTTCGATAATGTGTTTCTATTAAGGTCTCTATTGTTAAACCTTATTTACTGTGAGAAGTTTAAATATCCGATTTCTTTGAAAGACTTTGTCTAGGCAGTGGTGGATGATTTCATACCCAAGAAGGACTAGTGTCTCGTCACGTTTGACCTGGAAGCTGATTCTTGAAATAGATATTTGATCAACTTCTGTAATATGGTTTAACTTAGCAAGATCACATCGGTTGAACTTGAAGTAAGAATGTTAAGTTTCGTTCCCAATTCAAGTTTAACTCCTAAAGGAAAAATTTGGATTAATAATGTTAAACATCGTTTGCAATCCAAATTTAACTTTAGTAGAACACATGGGTAGCTAGGATAGTTCTATACTTGTACAAATTTTTGTACAAGGGAACTAGGATGGTATTCTGAGTAGCAACCAACAAGACAGTGAGAAAATCCTGGTGAGTGAAGCCAGGTGAAAGACCTAGTGAGTGAAACTAGGCAAATGGGAAATCCTGGTGAGTGAAGCCAGGTAAAAGACCTAGTAAGTGAAGCTAGACAATGAGAAAATTATGAAGAGTGAAGCTAGGTGAAAGCCCTAGTGAATCAAGCTAGGCAATAAGAAAGCCATAGTGAGTAAAGATAGACAGCAAGAAAGTCTTGGTGAGTGAAGTCAGGCAGGTGGAAATCCAAGTGGGTCTGGGGTGACCAGACACCTGGTGTTTGGAAGTTCAAGTGGGTCATGGAGGACCATACACTTGACATGAGACGGTAAGTCTAAGTGGATCAAGGTTGATGGGGGCACTTGGCACATCTAGAAAAGTTCAAGTGGGTAAAAGAATTGACCGGACACTTGGTAACAAAGTCCCAGCAGGTCAAGGGTGACCAAATGTTAGGCACGAGCGAGTCCCAACAGGTAACGGTTGACCGAATGTTGGGTTTGGGATCCTAGACTTGAGTTAGTCAAGTTAAGGTTAGTCAATCATGTTGGAGTGTATACTAAAAGCCTAGCTTTTGTAAACATTTATTTTTGAAATAAAAGAATCACATTGGTCAATATCTACATTTATTTGTTAAATGTAATTGTTCAATTAATCTATATAGTAGACAACATGGTGTGTGGTGTCACACACAGAAGATCATGTTGACGGTTCTTTATAAATTATAAACAGTTGCTCACGACTAAGATGGAAAGGAACAAACCATCGGAATAGTCGTAGAGTAATTAAGTATTAGTTTATCTTGATTAATAAATTACACTGGTACACTCTAAGTATATTGAGTAGGACCATTTAAGTAAGTTCTTTTTGTACTGACTTAATAAAAGAACTAAACCTTAGTTATTATGGAAGTGTGTGCTCTTAATCCTAATATAATAAACAAGCATATATATTTAATATTTATTTCTTTGACTTATCAAAGGGTGAGGTTTAGCTCGATAAATCAATATGCTCGATAAGTTGGGAAATGATATTACTTATAGTGTGTGTTGTTGATTATAGAAGGAATCTATGCCCTAGTTATCTAGGTTGAAAATGTCCCCAAGAGGAGCTCATAAGGATTGCCATGTTAAACCCTGCAGGTAGACTTAGTCCGACATGACAATGAAGTTGAGTGGTACTACTCTTAGAGCTAGATAGCTAGATATTAATTAAATGAGTTGTCAGTAACTTACTTAATTAGTGGACATTTGTTATCTTAAACACAGGGAGACTAACACACTCATGATAAGAAGGAGCCCATAATGTAATTTGGGATTGGTGCGGTAGTGCGATAATAACTCTCTAGTGGAATGAGTTATTATCGATGAACTTGAGTTGTGTGTTCGGGGCGAACACGGGATACTCAAGCTCATCGGAAGGTCAAAACCAATTTCTCCTCTGTTGGTTGCTACTCGGAAAACCTAGAGGTTCCACTGTACAAAATTTTGTACAAAGGTCTGAACCTTTTCCTAGCTACCATGTGTTCTTTTAAATTAAATTTTGGATCGCCTGCGGAACTTAACACGTTTGATCCAAAACTTAATCTATTCGTTCTTTTAGGTTTTGACTTGGGTCTCCTGCGGAACTTAACACGTTCGACCCAAATCACCTTAAGTTATTAATTCCATTAAATATTAATTTTCATAATTGGTTCCCAGTACTGACGTGGCGAGGCACACGGCCTTCTTGGATATGGGAGCAACCACCACCGACTAGACAAAACCTTTTATGGAAAGCTAATATTTAATTTCCTAAAATAACTTTAGGTTAACCGAAAAGAACAATCAAATCACAAGGGAAAGAAAAACAAAAGAACACTATATCGAAAACAAATTCGAAACTCTAGAATCGTATGCCTCTTGTATTTAGTATTATTTCCAAAAATAACTAGTATGATGCGGAAAGAAAAATTACTAGTTATACCTTTTAGAAAGACCTCTTGATCTTCTACCGTATTCCTCTTCTAACCTCGGACATTGTGTGGGCAACGATCTTCCGAGATGAGAACCACCAAGCACCTTCTTCTTCCTTGCAAGTTTCGGCCATCAAAACTTCTTCTAGGATGAAGAGGTTCGGCCACCACCACCATGCTCCAAGGGATGCTAGAAAAGAGGCTTCTTTTCTCTCCTTCTTCTCCTTCTTAGATCCGGCCACCAAAGCTAACTCCACCATGAGAAAGTTTCGGCCACACAAAGGAGAGGAAAGAAAAGAAAGGGTCGGCCACACCCAAAGAAGAAAAGAGGGAGAAAAATAAATAGAGACATTCACCTTGAAGCCTCCTCTACCCCCTCTTTTATAATCCTTGGTCTTGGCAAATAAGGAAAATTTAATAAAAACTTCCTTAATTCTTTTGCCATTAAAAAGGAAAATTTATTTAATTAAAAATAAATTTTCTTTTCTATTTGTAATGGCTGGCCACCTTAATCCCTTTAATCAAGGAAATTTTAATTCACACAAGAATTAAAACTTCCTAATTTGCTTTTGGAAATTTATAAAAATTTCTCAAATAATTTTTCCCTTCATGGTGGTTAATAAAAAGGAAATTTAATAAATTAAAATCTTTCTTTTAAACATGTGGATAAAAAGAAAGTTATCTCTAAAAAATTAAAATCTCTCTTAATCTACAAATAAGGAAAGATATCAAATCTTTTCTTAATCTTTTGTAGAAACTAATAAAAGAGAATTATTAATTTTAAACTTTCTTTAAATCATGAACATGATTAAAAAGGAAAGTTTTCTTAAAATTTAAAATCCTCCTTTAATCAACAAATAAGGAAAGATTTCAAATTTTAAACTCTCTTTTAAACATGTAGATGATTTACAAATAAGGAAAGTTTTTACCAAAAATTAAAATCATCCTTTTAAACTACAAATAAGGAAAGAGATTAATCTCTTCTCTTAATCTTTTGTAGAAAGCTATAAAAGGAAATTTTAAATTTTAAACTCTCTTTAAAAACATGATATCCACATAAGAAATAATTTTAATAAAATCCTTTTAATATTCTAGTGGCCGCCCACCTAAGCTTGGGACCCATGCTTTGGCCGGCCACCTACATGGCTCATCCACTTGGTCTTGGCCGGCCCTAGCTTGGGTTCCAAGCTAGCTTGGCCGGCCACCATTTGGGTAAGAAGGTGGGTATGCGGTGGGTATAAATCTCTATATACTAGAGGCTACGATATGGACCGAGAGGAGGAATTGGTTTTGGTCTCCCGATGAAATTAAGCATCCCGTGTTCGCCCCGAACACACAACTTAATTTCATCAATAATAATTCATTCCACTAAAGAACTATTATTGAACTACCGCACCAATCCCAAATTACATTTTGGGCTCCTTCTTATTATGAGTGTGTTAGTCTCCCTGTGTTTAAGATAACAAATGTCCACTAATTAAGTAAGTTACTGACAACTCACTTAATTAATATCTAGCTCCAAGAGTAGTACCACTCAACTTCATTGTCATGTCGGACTAAGTCCACTTGCAGGGTTTAACATGACAATCCTTATGAGCTCCTCTTGGGGACATTCTCAACCTAGATTACTAGGACACAGTTTCCTTCTATAATCAACAACACACACTATAAGTGATATCATTTCCCAACTTATCGGGCTTATTGATTCATCGAACTAAATCTCACACATTGATAAATTAAAGAAATAAATATCAAATATATGTGCTTGTTATTATATTAGGATTAAGAGCACACACTTCCATAATAACTGAGGTCTTTGTTTCTTTATAAAGTCAGTATAAAAGAAACGACCTCTAATGGTCCTACTCAATACACTCTAAGTGTACTAGTGTAATTATATAGTTAAGATAAACTAATACCTAATTACACTACAACCTTCCAATGGTTTGTTCCTTTCCATTATGGTCGTGAGCTACTGTTTATAATTTATAAGGTACTGATAACATGATCCTCTGTGTGTGACACCACACATCATGTTATCTACAATATAAATTAATTGAACAACTACATTTATCATAAATGTAGACATTTGACCAATGTGATTCTTATTTCTAGATAAATATTTATACCAAAAGCTAGGCTTTTAGTATACACTCTAACATCCTCTAGGTCCCTGTCGTAGCCTCATTATAACCTCAAGTCCATCCAAATGTAAGGCTCTTCTTGGTGTCCAAGAAGGGGGCCGGTCCAATGCTTGGTGACCTAGCAAGGGTCGGCCACATCCTCTTCCAAGGGGCCGGCCCTATTGCTTGGTGATCAAGCTAGTAGGGGCCGACCACAATAATTTAAACAGGGAGGGTTGTTTTGAATTTTTAAAATCTTCTCTTTGTAGAAAACTATAAGTTTTAAAAGAGAGATTTTAATTTTTAAAAACTTTCCTTATTTGAATTAGGCCACATGTTTTAATAGAGAGTTTTAAAAATTTTAAAACTTTCCTTTTTAATCATCCTCATGGTTCAAGAAAAAAAGGAAGATAAGTTTTAAAATTTAAATTTTCTATCATCATGTTAAAAAAGGAAATTTTATAAGAGAAGTTTTAAATTTTAAAACATGGTTTTAATTTTTAGAACTTTCCTTTTTTAACTCCTACTTTAGGAAAGAGAGATTGTAAAATTTTATAAGAGTTTTTCTTCTTATAAAATTTTATAAAAAAATTAAATTAAAATTCCTTTTCCTCTTATGAGGGCCGACCACCCTTGCTTGGTGCCCAAGCAAGGTGGTCGGCCATGTTTAAAATTATAAAATCATCAAATTTATTTTTGGTGATTGATTCAATCAAGAGGAAAGAAAAGGAAAATTAAAAGGGAAAAGGAAAAGCTAGAAGAAGATTTTAATTTTTGTAAAAAATCTTCCCTTATTTGCCTTGGGCAAGTATTATAAAAGAAGGGGTGAGGAGGCTTCATGAGACACAATTCTTATTCTCTTGCTTGGAGAACCTCAAGTGGCCGACCCTCCCTCTCCCCTCTCTTTTTCCTTTTGCTCTCTTCTCCTTGGTGGTGGTGGTGGCCGATTTTTAGAGGAAGAGGAAGGAAGCTTTTGGGCGGTGATCATCTTGGAGGTTCGTCACCCACACGATGCCCAAGGCGAGGCGAGGAATACGGCAGAAGATCTCAAGATCATTAGTTTACAAAGAGAAGGTATAATTAGCAATTGTTTTCCGCATCATGCTAGTTATTTTTCTTTGTAAGAATTCCAAGCACAAGAGACATTAGATCTAGTTTTTCGAATTAGTTTTTCGAGTTTGTGTTTTCTTCTTTTTCGAATTAGTGATTCGATTGATTCGATTGTTCTTTTTGGTTAACCTAGAGTTATTTAAGGAAATTAAATATTAGCTTTCCTTAAAAGACTTTGTCTAGGCGGTGGTGGTTGCTCCCATATCCAAGAAGGTCATGTGTCTCGCCATGCAGTCCTGGAAGCCAATTATGGAAATTAATATTTAATGGAATTAATAACATAGGTGGATTTGAATCAATAGTGTTAAGTTCCGCTTGCGATTCAAATCTAAACCATTAAGAATAGATAACTTAAATTTGGAATCAATGATGTTATGTTCCGTCTGCGATTCCTAATTTAACTTCTAAAGAACACAATAGGTTATTTAAGGAAAGGTTCGACACTTGTACAAAAATTTTTGTACAGTGGAACCGGTACATTTTTCCTAGGACTAACCAACAATTGGTATCAGAGCTAGGGTTTACCTCTGTGTGTTTTGGTTTTCAAATTAATTATACACATGTCATACATAATTTAGGTAGGATAATAGTAGGATGTGCTAACTTTGTGTTTGCAGGGTCCAACTATTATGACATTTAGATATTGTGTGTGATTGGACCCTTGGACATGTCAAGAGCATTATTCTGTGTGCATGATTGTATGTATCAAATACAACAGGAGCTGTATTATTTTTAGAATTTTATTTTTGTTCGATCTAGAATACATGTACATTTTTTTATGGAATATAGGATCGATATTTGTAAAATTCTATATTTGTCGCAGATCGTATCTTTGCGAGGCATGGTGCTATTGGAGGACCAGAGGCGCAGCGGAATAAGAAGCAAGATAGATGCGATAACTCGACCTGATGGCGGTGGCTAAAGATGGCAACAGCTAGTGTTGGAGCATACTGAAGACAGTGAAGGAAAAGGCCATAATAATTAGAAAATTAATTTCCAAATTTATTGCTTTTATTTACTGTGATGTTTATGCGCATGTGAAGTATGCTAGCATAGGTTAAAATCCTCATTTTTAAATAACTAAGTGGGAGAGGGATTTTAATAAATCTCATGGTCTCCATTATTGGTTTGTAAGTGATGCAACAAGCTTGCGTGTTGGCTCTGAGTGCCTCCCTCCACAACGGATGAGTTTGTTGCGGATCACTAGATCAAACTTCCTTTATGGATGGTTATAGGAAAGTATTTAGGAGCGTGTGATCTTCTCCAACTGAAGGGGCACAATCCTATTTAATGGACTTAGTATCAAGTAATGGTATACACTTATACACATTCAATAGTATCCTTCCCAACGTAGTCACAAATATTGTTTTGTGTGACCAAAGTGAAACAAACTATTAATTTTATTTGTCATAAAGTTATGATGACAAGATAATAAAATTAATGGGTTACACCCTCCTCTTACAAATGTTGAATTTGTATACGTCCACACTAACGTGGCATGCAATATTCACGGTGATTTGAGGTGTTGGTTAATTTAAAATAGTATTGTTTGATGAATCAATATTATTCTAAATTTAGAGTCTTGACCAAAGTTTATTTTTTGTGATTTTTAGGATGACCTTCAACCCACTAGCCATTATACTGAAAGAGAACAAACTTACTGGTCCTAACTATATTGATTGGAAAAGAAACTTAGACATTGTTCCTACTGCTGAAAGATATAAGTTTGTACTGACTGAGGCTTGCCGTGATGCACCTGACAGTGACTCTACCCCAGAGGAGATTGAGTATCATAAAAAATGGGTAAAAGCTGATGAGATGGCGCGGTGTTACATTTTGGCTTCAATGTCAAATGTAGTACAACATCAACATCAAGATTTACCAATAGCTTATGATATAATGAACAATCTCAAAGAACTCTTTGGGCACCAGAGTCGGACTGCTAGGCAAGAGGCAATGAGAAAGTTAATGACAGCCACCATGTCTGAGGGGACACCCGTAAGGGATCATATCCTCAAAATGATGGCCTATCTGAAAGAAATACAAGTTCTTGGAGGAGAAATCGATGGGGAAACCCAGGTCGATATAATTCTCCAAACGCTACCCAGAAGTTTTGAGCAGTTCCGCCTGAACTATAACATGAATGAGGAACTTCTAACAGAACTACAGGCAGCAGAAGGAATATTTCGTCACAGTTCTCAGATTCACTATGCTAAAAATGATTCTACTTCTAAGTCGAAAGGCAAGAAGAAGAAGAAACAGGTCTTTTCAGCAAAGAATGTGAATAAACCTCAGGTACTGGACAAAAAGCTGGAATGAAGAAGTCGAAGGGCAAGTGCTTCATCTGCAAGCAATCAGGACATTAGAAGGCAGACTGTCCTCGTAGGAATCAGAACAATAAAGGTATATCTCATGCTTTAGTAGTTGAAACATGTTTAGCGGTGTTATCTACCAGCACCTGGTATGTAGATACGGGAGCCACTGATCATGTCTGTAATTCTTTGCAGGGGTTCAAGGAAACCCGACGACTATTTGAAGGAGAGATAACCGTCTACATGGGCAATGCTACTAAGGTGGTGGCTGTTGCAGTGAGTGTAACGACCCACCTTCTACTGCTAGGCTGCAAGGCGGACCGCTACAGTTTCTTTGCTAACTGCAGCTAAATTTCTAATGCGGAAAAACTGGGCTGAATAAAAAAATTTACTAAACTATCGTAGTTGCCTCTGTTAACTCTGTGAGAGTGAGATTTCATGTCCCACTACCTTCTAGATATTCATAGCTAGGCTGAGGAGGCAAAATTGGAGCTTTGGATCGGTCCGTGGAACGATCCATTGACCCCCACGCGAACACTGGCTGGATCGGTCTGGGGACCGATCCAGTATAGGCTGGATCGGTCGGCAGACCGATCCAGGAACCTGCAAAATCCTGGGTTCGCTACTGTCCCGTGATGGATCGGTCGGCAGACTGATCCAGGTATGTCTGGATCGGTCGGCTGACCGATCCAGGCACCTGGAATACCTGGGATCGCTACTGTATCGCACTGGATCGGTCGGCTGACCGATCCAGGAGGATACAGTAGCATACTGTATCTCGCTGGATCGGTCGGCTGACCGATCCAGTGGCACAGCTCAGACCCTGATCGGTCTGGAGACCGATCAGAGTCTGATTTCACCCGGAAGTTCTGATTTCAGCACTTTGGCGTGCCAAAACCTCACTCAGCAGTTCTAAATCAATTGAAGCTACTTCTAACATGCATTAACAACCATTCCCATAATGACTACTAACAATCTAACTCATTCTTTCATAGTTTAGTACGTTCCAAAACTAAAGGTGCATAAAAATGAAAGTATTAAACCATAAACTGTAAAGTGCTAAGGTAAACATGCTAAGGAGTCTAATGTTCATCCTGCTAAGTCCCCTAAGGACCTTTGATTCCAGTTCTACACACACACACCATCTTCGCATTGTCCTCCAGCCTCCTCTGCTAGTCCATTTTCCTTTTACCTGTATAAGGAAAATAGTATCTGTAAGCTAAAAGCTTAGTAAGAAACCATCTACCTCACTAAATCATGCATACGATGCAAATATGCTTTTAAAACATGCTTTTGGAAAACATACTGAATATGCAAGCATGGCATGGCATAGTATCATACAAACATGGCATAGCATAAGCTGAAACATAGAGTTAACATGGAAAATTACACTGAAGCATAATGCTGAGCTAAGCTAAACTCTACTGAAGCTGCAATCAAACTCAACTGGTATAACTGATTTTTGAGTCTTGAAAACTAATACATAGTAAGTGAAAATACTAAACATGCTGCTGTAGGGCCCTGGCAACTATACTTGCTGTGCGCGCATCCCTACTAGACCCGGGGTTGCAAGTTCCGAATTTAGCAGGGTTTACTAGGTTATCTGAACCTAGGGACGACTGTGGGAGTCCAACTCAATGGATATCTAATCCAGTACAGTGCCGCTGCTGAAAGTAAAATACTGATATGCTAGTTAGCTGAATCTAGGTTATCTGGACCTAGAACTAGGTTGTCTGAACCTAGAGGCGACTGTGGGAGCCCACCCATTTGGACATCTAGTCCCGTATAAGCTAGAATAAACTGATTTACTGATCTAAATGCTTCTAATGCATTTATCTACGCTGTTTAAAATGCCTAAGTTGCATTTTATCTGGTCTAGTCATTTTATCGAACACTTGGTGTGCCTAAACCTGTTGGTGCGGGAAGCATCCGACGATCGAACCTAAGTTTTGATAATGGCAAATGATTCAAAGTTAAATGTGTTCGGCCCATCTAAAGGTGCTAACTAAATCCCTAAATCTGAGAGGAGGGTTAAAACACCCTACATGTCAACAAAATCTGCATATTACTAATCTAATGCATAGAAAGTCCAAACGGAGCTATTATACTGCAGGTGAGGGGTTTCTTACCTCCTATTCGTAATTTCTTACGATTCTATTCGCTAGAACTCCGGTGGAGATGACCTTCTTGACGAACCGCTCACGTCTTTGCGTTCCTCTCGCGGAGAAGAACCTTCTCCGTGTTGGAGTCGTCGCCGGAAGGTGCTCCCTTGAGCCCTTGGGGCTTGGTGTGCCGAGAGAGAAAGGTGAAGAAGAAGGTGTCGGCGTATGAGGGTTTGGAGAGGGAAAAGTTGCGTGAGGTGAGGAGGTGCCGAACCGATTACTCAACCCAAACCCTACTCAAGTTTATATTTATATTAAGTGGTTTAATGAACCCAACTCTAATATAAATATATTTGGTTCTCCTTTCTTTCAGCACAGCCCTGCTGGGTCAACTGGTTATTGGCCTTGTCCACTAAACCATAGGTCTCGGTTCGATTCCCGCCTAGGCCGTTTTACGCTTATATTTATTTTTGCTGCTTCCGCTACTCGGAAAATTCCGGAAAAATATCTAAAAATTCCAGAAAAATCGTAGAATAATTCTAATGCAAGTTTGAGAATTTTCGGGCGTTACAGTGAGAGACGTTTACTTATCTTTTGATAGGAATAGAAATTTGATTTTAAGAAATTGTCTTTATGTACCCAGTTTTAGAAAGAATTTAATTTCAGTTTCTAAACTGTATTTGGATGGATATTCAGTTTCCTTTAGTAACAATGTGGTTATAAAGAGAAATAAGGTGATTATCTGTTCTGGTGCATTGGTTGACAATTTATATACTTTAAATCTAATTTCTCCCACAAAGTAAAATATGAAAATTAATAACACATCTTCTAACTCTAATAAGAGAAAAGAACCTTCAGAAATGAACCAAACGTATCTTTGGCATCTAAGGCTTGGTCATATTAACTTAAGTAGGATTCAAAGGCTTGTAGCCGATGGACTCTTGGGTTCATTAGAGTTGGAAAATTTTCCAACATGTGAATCCTTCTTGGAAGGTGAAATGACCAAGAGACCTTTTAAGGCCAAGGGGTATAGAGCCAAAGATGCGTTAGAACTGGTTCATTCTGATTTGTGTGGTCCTATGTCTATCCAGGCAAGAGGTGGTTATGAATACTTCATCTCTTTTATAGATGATTATTCAAGATACGGATACATTTACCTGATGCACCGCAAGTCTGAATGCTTTGACAAGTTCAAAGAATATAGGGATGATGTGGAGAAACGTCTTGGTAAAAGTATCAAGACACTACGGTCTGACTGTGGTGGCGAATACCTCTTTAGAGAGTTTATGGATATCAGAAGTCGGGATTCAATCCCAATTGTTTGCACCTGGTACACCCTAGCAGAATGGTGTGGCAGAATGAAGGAATATGACTCTTATGGAAATGGTTAATTCGATGATGAGTTATTCAGAATTACCAAATTCATTTTGGGGATATGCTCTGGAAATAACAGTGTACATTCTGAATATGATACCTTCTAAAATAGTTCCTTCTACTCCCATGGAATTATGGAATGAGCGTAAGCCTAGTTTGAATCATATCCGGATATGGGGTAGTCCAACACATGTGCTGAAGGGAGATACTGACAAGTTGGAATCACGTACAGAAGTTTGTCTGTTTGTGGGATATCCTAAAGGAACGAAAGGTGATTTATTTTATAATTCTAAAAATCAGAAGATCTTTGTTAGCACCAATGCTCGATTTTTAGAAGAAGATTATGTAATGAACCATAAGCCCATGAGTGAAATAGTTCTAGAAGAAATAAGAGAGGACACGTCTACTTTAATACCAACAGTACAAGATGAAGTACCACAAGAAACTGCAACACGTGTCACACATGATACACAACCAGAGATAGTGTCTCGTCGTAGTGGGAGGGTTGTGAGGCAATCTGAGAGATTCATATTTTTGGGAGAGTCTTCGGACTTGATCCCAGGAAAACATGAACCTGATCCCCGAACATATGACGAAGCACTCCAAGATATAGATGCAGTATCTTGGCAAAAGGCAATGAATTCCGAAATAGAATCTATGTATTCTAATAAGATCTGGAAGCTTGTAGAACCACCTGATGGTGTAAAAGCCATTGGATGCAAGTGGATCTACAAAAGGAAAAGAGAGACAGATGGGAAGGTAGAAACCTTCAAATCAAGGCTTGTTGCAAAAGGGTATACTCAGAAAGAGGGAATCGACTATGAGGAGACTTTTTCACCGGTAGTCATGCTTAAGTCTATCCGGATACTCTTATCCATTGCCGCTCATATGGATTATGAGATTTGACAAATGGATGTCAAGACAGCATTCCTAAACGGAAGTCTTGAAGAAAACATCCATATGAAGCAACTAGAGGGATTTATTGAAAAAAGCAAAGAGCATCTAGTGTGCAAGCTCAATCGGTCTATTTATGGACTGAAGCAAGCTTCAAGATCTTGGAACATCTGGTTTAATGAAGTAATCCAATCATATGGATTTATTCAGTGTCCGGATGAGTCTTGTATATACAAGAAGTGTAACGGAAACGTGGTGGTATTTCTTGTACTATACGTAGATGATATTTTATTAATTGGCAACAATGTCAAGGTATTATTAGACGTAAGAGTATGGTTGTCCAAACAATTTGATATGAAGAACTTAGTAGAATGTGCACACATTCGTGGGATCAAAGTTATAAGGGATCGCAAGAAAAAAATGTTGTGCATATCCCAAGCTTTATATATAGATACAATCATTGCTTGTTTTAGCATGCAAAACTCTAAGAAAGGTTTCTTACCTTATAGGCATAGAGTAGCCTTATCTAAAGAGATGTTTCTGAAAACATCAAAGGAGATAGAGGACATGAAGGTAATTCCTTATGCTTTGGCTGTAGGAAGCCTTATGTATGCAATACTGTGTACGAGACTTGATATCTGTTTTGCCGTGGGCATGGTTAGCAGATATCAGAGTAACCCTGGACAAGGACATTGGACTGCTGTGAAGCATATATTAAAGTACCTGAGAAGGACTAGCGATTATATGCTAGTCTACCAAGCAGACGATTTGCTCTATATGGGTTACACGGATTCAGACTTCCAATCAGATAGGGACAATAGTAAGTCTACGTCAGGCTATGTTTTTACTCTAGGAGGTGGAGTCATTGCATGGAAGAGTGTTAAGTAGAAATGCGTCTCGGACTCAACCATGGAAGCTGAGTATGTGGCAGCCTCTGAGGCAGCCAAAGAAGCTGTATGACTCAGGAACTTTCTAATGGACTTAGATGTGATTCCTGGTTTACCCAAAATCATCACAATTTATTGTGATAATAGCGGTGCAGTTAAAAACTCGAAGGAACCACGAGCCCATAAGGCAAGCAAACATATAGAACGCAAGTACCACCTGATGCGAGACATCGTCAAGCGAGGAGAAGTTGTCGTCGCCAAGATTGCATCAGCAGATAACCTGGCAGATCCTTTCACTAAGGCCCTTCTGGCGAAAGCTTTTGATCGGCATGTGGAGGGGATGAGAATCAGATGTATGGTAATAGATATGACAGCTTAGTCTTTTAGTATAAGTGGGAGATTGTTGGAGTGTATACTAAAAACCTAGCTTTTGTAAACATTTATTTTTGAAATAAAAGAATCACATTGGTCAATATCTATATTTATTTGTTAAATGTAATTGTTCAATTAATCTATATAGTATACAACATGGTGTGTGGTGTCACACACAGAAGATCATGTTGACGGTTCTTTATAAATTATAAACAGTTGCTCACGACTAAGATGGAAAGGAACAAACCATCGGAATAGTCGTAGAGTAATTAAGTATTAGTTTATCTTGATTAATAAATTACACTGGTACACTCTAAGTATATTGAGTAGGACCATTTAAGTAAGTTCTTTTTGTACTGACTTAATAAAAGAACTAAACCTTAGTTATTATGGAAGTGTGTGCTCTTAATCCTAATATAATAAACAAGCATATATATTTAATATTTATTTCTTTGACTTATCAAAGGGTGAGGTTTAGCTCGATAAATCAATATGCCCGATAAGTTGGGAAATGATATTACTTATTGATCCTGTCCGAACCAGAAGTCAACAGACGCTGGGCACGTGACGCTCCAAGGCTCGCTGATGTAGGTCTCCAACTAGTGTCGAGATGCTCCGGCTATCCTGCACAGAAGTCGAGCCGGGAAGGGGATTCCCAGCGACGACCCTCCGACGCTCAAGTCAGGTAAATCACGATGAACAAGGTGGCTCCAGAAGTCTCAGAGTACATACCATCCTCCCTTGTCGATGAAACCTGAGGTTCTTTATATAGAGCTGTGAAAGGTTTGGGCACGCGTACCAAGGTGCATAAGTGTCCCCTGTCCTATCCTAGGTATGCGGCTGTCAGAAAGCTTACCTGTCCTTTCCTAGGTACGCGGCTGTCAGAAAGTTTACCTGACCCATATCGCTACAGTCAAAGCATGCCCTCGATGGGACAGCAGAATCCCCTGTCACAAGATTTGGAGCATGACACACACGTGAAACCTACAGGTTGTCAGAGAAAGAAATCCTCTGGCCCTTTCCTTTGCTCCAAACTTGTAGTCCGAGCGGAAAGATACCTAAACATCCGACCGGACATCCGCAGTGGTTTACTTGTGCTTTGTGGAGACTAACAAACAGGGGTGCTTTATGACTGTGATCGGTCAAAAGGTCAGCTCGGTCCATGACCTTTTTAACTGAGCGTCGGAACCCCGATTTGACAGGGTGCCTACCAACTATAAGTGCAAACCGGCCGGACCCTTCCGGGTACTCGATTCCATCGGCCGGCCGGCAGTCCAGTCGGACCGGCCATCTATGGCCGTCCGTCCGGTCGGACCACACTCTCCTCTGGGTGGGCGGCTGTTCCGGTGACTTCCACTTGGCGTTGACTTTGCAAGAAAACCGGATCACTTGCCTTCCCTTCAAGTCTAGTCGAAGGAGGCGCATAGTCCGACTGACTGGACTGTGAGTCTAGCCGAACGGCTCTTCCATGCTAATCTTCTCCGCCCGGTCAGCGGCAGAGGTATCCTTGAATGAATCAATGATGGCTTTCGCCGGATCTCCTTGCGTTCTGCGCCAATCTTCGACATCAATGTCGATCATACCTTCATTAATTGCTCCGAATGATTGACTGCCACGTGGAGCAATGCCATCAGAGTACGGAGGCGGTTGCATGATATTTTGATGTGACCGAAGCAATTCGAAATAAACGGCTAGATGTATGCATTGATTCCCGTGACCTGAATCCGACGGTGGAGGCCGACCGGCCCTCACCCTATAAATTCTTCGTTTCCTTCTCGCCTTCTAATTTGCTCCTGTCCGAACCTGGAGTCAGCTGCCTTCTGACGCTCTCCGGCGCCTTTCCTCGATTCATCTCCCCTCAGCAAGGTTTTAGATCTCTCCTCCTTCCTTTCCAGTATCTAATCCGTATTTCTTCCCCTAGCTCGAGTCTTTGAAATTCCATTCCTTCGTCTTTGGAACTTCCTTTTGATTTCTTCTGCCCTGATCATGGCCAGTTCTTCTCATCCCGAAGAACAATCCTTAGGCCCATGGTATACTACCATGCGATCTCGTTTCAACAACGGATTTTGATATTTTGGTGACAATTTCAAATCCCGAGGATATCGAGTTCGCTTAGTCGGTCTCGCTCGGCCACACATCGCCGCTGTGGTTTCGTGTCTTCGCGACCAATTTATCACGGTCTGCGGTTCCCGTCCATCCTTTTATAGCGACGCAATTATTTTGGCGTGCCGGAAGTTTAGTACCAAACACCTTCCGTCTCCTCTGCGCGTTGTCGTTTTGTTCAAGATTCACAACATTCCCTCCGACCGGAGGTCTTCTTTATTTCTATTATCCTAAGCAAGCCGAGGCACCTTTATGTTCCAAGCTCGCCCGGTTTGGTCTTCTTCAATAAACTACCCACTTCCAATAAACATTGGAAGGACTATTATTTCTACCTCCGCATGCCCAGTCAGCCAAACTTTCCGACCCAGTGGCAAGTCAGTCTACCTCCCCCTCCCGAACTGAAGAAATTCAAGACCCGACCGGACTATCTTCACGCCGCAAATGTACTAGCCGGTCTACGGCTTGACATCAACAAGCTTCTTCACGAGGGAGTGATGTACATTTTTGGGCTGAGTCCTATACGGACCCCACTTCCGACCGGCTTCGGTAAGAACTTTGCTTTGGCACTTGCTTTAATTGCTAACTGATTTCTTTTTCTCTTCCTGCAGCTGACATCGTCATGGACTCGGTGATGGCCGGCGTTCTAAAGAGAAAGGCAGCGGCGCTGGAGGCCGTGGCAGCCAAAGAAATGAAGGCGCTGGGTATTCAGCCGGTCGGTTCTCACGAAGGAGAAAGCGGCACCCAGGCCGAATCGGCCGCTCAGGCCTCTCAACAGCAGGTGGACAGCGGAGCTACCCCCTCCAGGGAACCAACGGCCCCCGAGGAAGGGTCCGTTCGGGAGGAGGATCAGCCACTGCAAAAGAGACGCCGAGTGGAGACCCCGCTACGCTCAGTGTCCAAATTTGAAAAAGGTTAAGTAAATTCCTACTTCGGCAATTCGTCGGACGGTTTTGGCTTTTGGGGGCGACTGGCGCTTGCTGCAATCTTCCCCGAGAAGGAACTCAGGAGCCACCGAGCAAGGATGCGACGTTCCCGTCGACCTGCCGCTGCCGTCGTCTCGATCTCTTCTTCATCTTCCGATCAAGAGTGGCGGGGATCCGATTCGGACGATTTCGAAGAGGAAGCGGAAGATGTGGAGGAGGAGTAGCACTGATCCCTCTCCGAACTTAGCCAATAGCCACATGCAAGCGGCTACGGGGGTAAGTTCTTCGTTGTTTTTTGTTTTTTGTTTTACCTAAAATATTTCCGCTCGGCTTCTAACAACTGCGCCTTCTCGTTTCAGAGGTGGGTGGAAGAGATAGCAGTTTCCAACCGTCTGGCTATGGCGGACGAGGAGATAAGGCAACTGCGGGCGGCAGGTGGTCCGAGCGGCTCCCAAGGACCTTCCTACTCCGAGTTGCAAAAAGAGCTGAAGAAAACTCAAACTCTGCTAGCTGCTGAGCAGAAGAAAACAGCTGATCAGGCCCACGCCCTAGCCGAGTCCGAGCGACAGGTCAAGTCGCTTGACACAAAGATAACTCTGGCCACCACTCGGAAGAACACAGCCATCTCCGATCTGGAGAAGAAGGCCCGAGGCCTGGAGTTGAAGATAAAGGAGCTGACGGAGCAGCTTGATCGGGAGAAGGCAGGCCGCTCGGCCGATGCGGAGAAGATTGAACGTCTGAATGAGGCCCTCACAAGCTCCCGGGCAACCTTCAAAGAATACCAGGATGTCGAGCCGAGCCGAGTCGCCGCTCTCCGACAAAGCCACATCCGATCGCCCGAGTTCTCGGAGAAAATTTGCGAGCGGATGTACTCGGCTTTCGACTTAGCCATTACGGCCACCATGACCTACCTGAAGTCGAAGGGCCTTCTTCCGGAGTCCACCAATATTCCGGCCGGCGATCAAGTGGAGCTCCTGAGCAACATTCCGAGGGACCTCTACGACTACATCGAGTAATTTTGTAATTTCGCCACTCGACTGAACATGCACCTTTTTGTACTTAGGCCACTCGACCTAAGGTTCTAATTTTAATGAAATGCTTTCCTTTCGTGTACCCTATCTTTTTGCCCTGTTCGGTCCGCTCGTCTTCTATCACATCATACCTTGGGCATTCGAGGTGCATTCTTCCAGAATGAAGTGTTTTCCCCAGCTCTTCCGTCCGGCCGAATATCAATCTGGGCTGCTAGCCAGAATCGCTCGCTATAAGCCGATCCGAACCTTTTATACCTCGAGTCCGATCGGAAAATAGCTTCGGTCTGAATCGGCGGGGAATACGAATAATCGCAGTGTCGACGATATTCCGCTCGGATTATTTATAGACGCCGGCTCGTCTCTTGATTTTTAACGACGGAGCTCGTCGGCGCGGATATTTATAGCCGGTCGGCGCGGCTCTCGATCTTTAACGACGGAGCTCGTCGGTATTCCGCTCGGAGGGTTTATAGACGCCGGCTCGTCTCTTGATTTTTAACGACGGTGCTCGTCGGCGCGGATATTTATAGCCGGTCGGTTCTCGATCTTTAACGACGGAGCTCGTCGGTATTCCGCCGGAGGGTTTATAGACGCCGGCGTCTCTTGATTTTAACGACGGTGCTCGTCGGTATTCCGCCCGGAGGGTTTATAGACACCGGCTCGCCTCTTGATTTTTAACGACGGTGCTCGCCGGTATTCCGCCGGAGGGTTTATAGACGCCGGCGCCTCTTGATTTTTAACGACGGTGCTCGTCGGTATTCCGCCTCGGAGGGTTTATAGACGCCGCTCGTCTCTTGATTTTTAACGACGGTGCTCGCCGGTATTCCGCCGGAGGGTTTATAGACGCCGCTCGCCTCTTGATTTTTAACGACGGTGCTCGCCGGTATTCCGCCGGAGGGTTTATAGACGCCTCTCTTGATTTTTAACGACGGTGCTCGTCGGCGCGGATATTTATAGCCGGTCGGCGCGGCTCTACGGTTTAACGTCTGGGCTAGACGGCCGTCAAGGCTAATTTTGACACTTCCGTTCGGAGTTGCTCTTCGCCTTTCCCCCAGCTTGGATAATGCCCTCCTGGCCGCACGGCTCAGGATCTACTTCATCGAGTATTTTGGCTCGGATAATATACCTCCGTTCGAAGGGTACGGGGCCTTCGATCTTCGAGCGTTTGGCTTGACCAATTTAATTCCGGCCGAACGGCACGGGTTATTTGCTTACAAGTCTAACCACATAAACCTCCCGGCCGATCGGCCTGGGGGCCTTCGCGCTACGATGATAATGCCTTATATTCGCTCCTTGGACTTTTCATCTCTGCATTTCAAGTATTTAGTCGAAAAATGAAATACACAGGGTGATTTACAGTGATACACCTTTCACCCTGCCCGGTAAGGCTGGAGGTGGTTCGCGCTCCACGGCCTATCTAGCTGCCGTCCGTCCTCATCCTCCAGATAATACGCGCCCGAGCGGAGCTTCTCGATGATTTTGAAAGGGCCTGCCCATGGCGCTTCAAGCTTGCCGACGTCGCCGACCGGCTTGACTTTCTTCCAGACGAGATCGCCGACTTGGAACGATCTGGGAATTACGCGCCGGTTGTAGTTTTGCTTCATCCGCTGACGGTACGCCATCAGCCGAACGGAAGTCTTTGCCCTCTCCTCTTCTACCAAGTCCAGCTCCATGTTTCTTCGTTCGGTGTTGTCATCATCATAGTTCTGGATCCTGGCTGACTCAACGCCGACTTCGACCGGTATGACAGCCTCACCGCCATATACCAAATGGAACGGTGTGACTCCCGTCCCTTCTTTTGGCGTCGTTCGGATAGCCCACAAGACGCTCGGCACCTCGTCCGGCCAACTCCCTCCTAAATGGTCGAGCCGAGCGCGCAGAATACGAAGATCAGCTTGACCGTTGCTCTGAGGATAGGCCACGGATGTGAAATGTTGCTCAATGCCGTAGCTTTGGCACCAATCCTCCAACATCTTCCCTGTGAACTGCCGCCCGTTGTCGGACACCAATCGGCGAGGGATGCCGAACCGACAAATGATGTTCTGCCAGATGAATTTTTTAACCATTTGCTCAGTGATCTTTGCCAGCGGCTCGGCCTTGGAGAAATAGTCTACCGCCACTAGTAAAAATTTCCTCTGCCCGATCGCCATCGGAAATGGACCTACAATATCCATTCCCCACTGATCGAACGGACATGAGATGGTTGATGCCTTCATCTCCTCTGCCGGTCGGTGGGAGAAGTTGTGATACTTCTGGCATGAAAGGCATGTAGATACTGTCCGAGCGGCATCTGCTTGCAAAGTTGGCCAAAAGTATCCGGCCAAGAGGATCTTCTTGGCTAACGAGCGTCCGCCCGGATGACCTCCACATGATCCTTGATGTACTTCCTGGAGGATGTAAGCTGAGTCCTCCGAGCTTACACATTTTAGCAGAGGACGCGAGAAAGCTTTCTTGTAAAGCTGATCTCCGATGAGTGTAAACCGACCGGCTCTTCTTCTGAGGAGCCGGGCTGCATATTCATCGGATGGTGTGGTGCCCGAACGGAGGAATTCTATAATAGGTGTCCTCCAGTCACTTGGAAACGAGAGGCCTTGCATCCGGTCGACATGCGCCACCATCAGCGTTTTTTCAATTGGCTGCTGAATGGCGATCGGCGTTATTGAGCTCGCGAGTTTGGCCAACTCATCGGCCGCCTGGTTCTCCGTTCGGGGAATCTTCTGAATAAGCACCTCTCGGAAAGTAGCTCTGAGTTTCTCAAAGGCCTCAGCGTAGAGTTTAAGCGAACAGCTTGATTTCAAAGGTGCTTGGAAAGTTCTGAGCTGCCAACCGTGAACCGAATAGAGAGTTACCCGACCGGCCCCACATGTCGTGCCGCCTGTAATCCGGCTATAAGGGCCTCATACTGCCTCATTGTTGGTGGCCTTGTAGTCCAAGACGGATAGGTGCATCTTTTCTTCTTGCGGTGAGATAAGTAATATCCCAATCCCGCTTGAGTCGAGTGGAAGACCCATCCACATATCTTTCCACATAGCTTGGCCTCTGCACTTTGGTCACAAAATCAGCCAAGGATTGGGCTTTAATCGCCGAGCGGGGCTGGTATTGGATGTCAAACTCGCTTAATTCCGTCCACTTGATAAGCCGTCCGGACGCTGGATTCAACAGACTCTTCCGAGTGGACTGCTCGTCCGGACAATGATTGTGTGGGCCAAGAAATACGGTCGCCGAGCGGCTAGAACCAATGCAAAGGCCAACTTCGAGCCCGGTGTAGCGAGATTCAACATCTTTCAAAATATGGCTCGGAAAATACACCGGCAAGTGCTGAGCCTACAGCATGCTCAGTTGACGACAAATACATATACAGTGACTCGCCTCCGATCGGCTTGGCCAGTACAGGCAGGGAATTCAGATATGTTTTCAACTCTTCAAATGCTCGGTCACACTCTTCGTTCCACTGGAACTTAGTAGCTTTGCGTAGGATCTTGAAGAATGGCAGGCTCCGGTCGGCAGTTTTGGAGATGAATCTGGACAAAGCAGTTATCCGACCGGTCAACCGTTGCACTTCCCTTGTGTTTCTGGGAGGAAGCATGTCTTGCAGAGCTTTCACCTTGTTGGGATTTGCTTCGATCCCCCGCTCGGTCACTATATACCCCAAGAAACGCCCTCCTTTAGCTCCGAACAGGCATTTCTGGGGATTTAGCTTGACTCCATATTTGCGCAGTGTTCGGAAGGTTTCTTCCATATCCTTGAAAAGATCTGCCGCTCGGACGGATTTGATAAGAATGTCGTCCACGTAAACTTCCAGGTTCCGCCCGATCTGCTCCTTGAATACCTTGTTCATCAAGCGCTGATAGGTGGCCCCAGCATTCTTCAATCCGAACGGCATCACATTGTAGCAATATGTGCCGTCGCCGTTACGAAGCTCACCTTTTCTTGATCTTCGCGCGGTACACCGTGATAGCCCAGTAGGCGTCGAGCATGCAATTAATTCTGACCGTAGAGTCCACCGGTGATCTATCCGGCAGAGGATAAAAATCTTTGGGACATGCTTTGTTTAAGTCCCGAAAGTCAATGCAAACTCGCCACTTGCCGCCCGGCTTGAGACCAATACCACGTTGGCGCTCGGGAACTGCACCTCGCGTATGTGGCCGGCCTCCAGAAGTTTCTCTACTTCCGCCCGGATTATGGCATTCTGCTCGGCGCTAAAATCTCTTTTTTTCTGCTTTACTGGCCGAGCGTCAGGTCGGACATGCAACTCATGTTGCGCTAGGCTAGGCGAAATTCCGGGCAACTCGTGTGTCGACCAAACAAAGACATCATGATTTTGCTGGAGGCATTGGATCAGCTTCTTCTTCTGTTTTTCCTCTAGATCTGAGGCGATGAAAGTGGTGGCCTCCGATCGGGTCGGATGGATCTGAACTTTCTCCTTTTCATCATAAATTAAAGCAGGAGGTTTCTCGGTTATGGCGTGTACCTCGATTCGGGGGACCTTCCGAGCGGAAGAAGCTTCTGCTCGGATCATCTCTATATAGCAACGCCGAGCCGCTAGTTGATCTCCCCGCACTTCTCCAACTTTGTCCTCCACGGGAAATTTTATCTTCTGGTGGAAGGTTGAGACAACCGCTCGGAATTCGCCGAGCGCCGGTCGTCCCAAAGGATGAGGGAGAGTCAACCACCACGAAGTTTGTTGTCCTGGTCCTCCTGAGCGGCTCTTCTCCCAGCGAGGTGGCCAACCGGATTTGTCCGACCGGCTGAACTTCATTGCCCGTAAACCCGTAGAGCGGGTCGTCATTGGAAGCAGCTCGGCTCGATCAATTTGCAGCCGATCGAACGCCTTCTTGAATAGTATGTTGACCGAGCTCCTGTGTCAACAAATATGCGTGAATGGTGTAATTTGCTATTACCGCTTTAATGAGCAGTGCCGTCATGGGGTACTTCTACTCCTTCCAAGTCTCCGGCCCGAAGTGATTTCGGTCCACTTGCCCGCCTTGGCTACAAACCGTATGGATCTGCGCCGAACGCCGCCTTTCTTGCTCGGTTGAGTCTCCTCCGTCGCCCACCAATAACGCTGATTTCGCCCGGAAGTATTGCTCTGTTTTCTTCCTCCCGAGTGGATGGTCGGGACCGTTCCCTGGACGTCCGGCGACTTTCCTGTCTTGGGGATCTATGCCGATCGGACGTATGGTGATGTCGCCTCTCTATGCGGGTCCGGTCGGCTTCCTGGGTCCTTTGCCTCGTGTTGAGGGGAGGAGACCGTCGTTCGGTTCTCCGGGGAACAGGATTGGACACAAAGGGAAGGCTTCGGCAATCCCTCGTGTTGTGCGTATCCGTTTGGTGGAATTTGCAGAACATTGGGGTCCACCTCTTCTTTGGCTTGGGCCGAGCGGCAGCCACTTCTTGCACGTGCGATCTGGTGTGGGGAGATCGAATTGCTTCAGCCCTTGGTCCTCTAGGTGGTTGCTGAGCGGAGTGCTGCTTCCGCTCGGCATGAACAAGTGCACGCTCGGTTGGAGCTTCTTTTTTCCGAGCGGCTTGCGCTTCTTCCACGTTTATGTATTCGTTGGTCCGGTGTGGCAGGTGATGATAGTCTCGGGCGGCTTTGGATGAGCGACCGAAGAAGTCCCCATCAACAAGGCCTTGTGTGAAGGCGTTCATCATCGTTTCCGATGTGGTCGTTGGGATGTCCATCGCCACTTGGTTGAATCGCTGGATGTAAGCTCGGAGCGATTCTTTGGTTCTTGTTGATGGCGAACAAGCTAACGCTTGTTTTTCGATAACGCCGACTGCTGGCGAAGTGGTGGAGGAAGGCCGTTCGGAAGTCCTTGAAGCTTGTGATGGATCCGTCCGGCAGTCTACGGAACCACCGCTGAGCCGATCCCGAGAGCGTGGTAAGGAAGACTCGGCACTTCACTCCATCAGTGTATTGGTGGAGCGTGGCGGTATTATCAAACTTACCCAAATGATCATCCGGGTCCGTTGTTCCATTATACTCGCCGATCGTAGGGGGCACGTAGTGCTTGGGCAGAGGATCTCGCAGAATGGCTTCCGAAAATTGGCGGTTGGTCCGCTCGGGAGATGAGTCCGTCCGGGGAGCTTTCCCCTTCCTGTCATCCCGCCTTGGCATTTCATCTGAGGAAGATCCTATATCTCTTCGGGCTGGCGTGGCTCCAGGGGTGCGAAATAAGGCCCGGTGGAATGCGACGGTGGCTGGAGGTGCTTCCGCTCGGCCCCCCGACGCGGACGTTGCTTGTTGCTCCGCCCGCTCGGCGGATGCTTTTTGCTTTTGCTCCACGAGTTTGGCGGCCCTTATCTCGACCAGAGCGTCGAGTTCCTCCCTTGAAAGCGTCACCGTGTGCTGTCGTCCAGCCTCGTCCATTGTCTCTGCTCGGATGCAGGAGCGTTCCCACAGACGGCGCCAATTTGATCCTGTCCGAACCAGAAGTCAACAGACGCTGGGCACGTGACGCTCCAAGGCTCGCTGATGTAGGTCTCCAACTAGTGTCGAGATGCTCCGGCTATCCTGCACAGAAGTCGAGCCGGGAAGGGGATTCCCAGCGACGACCCTCCGACGCTCAAGTCAGGTAAATCACGATGAACAAGGTGGCTCCAGAAGTCTCAGAGTACATACCATCCTCCTCTGTCGATGAAACCTGAGGTTCTTTATATAGAGCTGTGAAAGGTTTGGGCACGCGTACCAAGGTGCATAAGTGTCCCCTGTCCTATCCTAGGTATGCGGCTGTCAGAAAGCTTACCTGTCCTTTCCTAGGTACGCGGCTGTCAGAAATATCGCTACAGTCAAAGCATGCCCTCGATGGGACAGCAGAATCCCCTGTCACAAGATTTGGAGCATGACACACACGTGAAACCTACAGGTTGTCAGAGAAAGAAATCCTCTGGCCCTTTCCTTTGCTCCAAACTTGTAGTCCGAGCGGAAAGATACCTAAACATCCGACCGGACATCCGCAGTGGTTTACTTGTGCTTTGTGGAGACTAACAAACAGGGGTGCTTTATGACTGTGATCGGTCAAAAGGTCAGCTCGGTCCATGACCTTTTTAACTGAGCGTCGGAACCCCGATTTGACAGGGTGCCTACCAACTATAAGTGCAAACCGGCCGGACCCTTCCGGGTACTCGATTCCATCGGTCGGCCGGCAGTCCAGTCGGACCGGCCATCTATGGCCGTCCGTCCGGTCGGACCACACTCTCCTCTGGGTGGGCGGCTGTTCCGGTGACTTCCACTTGGCGTTGACTTTGCAAGAGAAGGGGGGGCCCGCTCTTACTACCGGATCACTTATAGTGTGTGTTGTTGATTATAGAAGGAATCTGTGCCTTAGTTATCTAGGTTGAAAATGTCCCCAAGAGGAGCTCATAAGGATTGCCATGTTAAACCCTGCAGGTAGACTTAGTCCGACATGACAATGAAGTTGAGTGGTACTACTCTTAGAGCTAGATATTAATTAAGTGAGTTGTCAGTAACTTACTTAATTAGTGGACATTTGTTATCTTAAACACAGGGAGACTAACACACTCATGATAAGAAGGAGCCCATAATGTAATTTGAGATTGGTGCGGTAGTGCGATAATAACTCTCTAGTGGAATGAGTTATTATCGATGAACTTGAGTTGTGTGTTCGGGGCGAACACGGGATACTCAAGCTCATCGGAAGGCCAAAACCAATTTTTCCTCTAGGTCCTTGTCGTAGCCTCATTATAACCTCAGGTCCATCCAAATGTAAGGCTCTTCTTGGTGTCCAAGAAGGGGGCCGGTCCAATGCTTGGTGACCTAGCAAGGGCCGGCCACATCCTCTTCTAAGGGGCCGACCCTATTGCTTGGTGATCAAGCTAGTAGGGGCCGACCACAATAATTCAAACAGGGAGTTTTGAATTTTTAAAATCTTCTCTTTGTAGAAAATTATAAGTTTTAAAAGAGAGATTTTAATTTTTAAAAACTTTCCTTATTTGAATTAGGCCACATGTTTTAATAGAGAGTTTTAAAAATTTTAAAACTTTCCTTTTTTAACCATCCTCATGGTTCAAGAAAAAAAGGAAGATAAGTTTTAAAATTTAAATTTTCTATCATCATGTTAAAAAAGGAAATTTTATAAGAGAAGTTTTAAATTTTAAAATATGGTTTTAATTTTTAGAACTTTCCTTTTTTAACTCCTACTTTAGGAAAGAGAGCTTGTAAAATTTTATAAGAGTTTTTCTTCTTGTAAAATTTTATAAAAAAATTTAAATTAAAATTCCTTTTCCTCTTATGAGGGCCGGCCACCCTTGCTTGGTGCCCAAGCAAGGTGGTCGGCCATGTTTAAAATTATAAAATCATCAAATTTATTTTTGGTGATTGATTCAATCAAGAGGAAAGAAAAGGAAAATTAAAAGGGAAAAGGAAAAGCTAGAGGAAGATTTTAATTTTTGTAAAAAATCTTCCCTTATTTGCCTTGGGCAAGTATTATAAAAGAAGGGGTGAGGAGGCTTCATGAGACACAATTCTTATTCTCTTGCTTGGAGAACCTCAAGTGGCCGACCCTCCCTCTCCCCTCTCTTTTTCCTTTTGCTCTCTTCTCCTTGGTGGTGGTGGTGGCCGATTTTTAGAGGAAGAGGAAGGAAGCTTTTGGGTGGTGATCATCTTGGAGGTTCGTCACCCACACGACGCCCAAGGCGAGGCGAGGAATACGACAGAAGTTTACAAAGATAAGGTATAATTAGCAATTGTTTTCCGCATCATGCTAGTTATTTTTCTTTGTAAGAATTCCAAGCACAGGAGACATTAGATCTAGTTTTTCGAATTAGTTTTTTGAGTTTGTGTTTTCTTCTTTTTCGAATTAGTGATTCGATTGATTCGATTGTTCTTTTTGGTTAACCTAGAGTTATTTAAATAAATTAAATATTAGCTTTCCTTAAAAGACTTTGTCTAGGCGGTGGTGGTTGCTCCCATATCCAAGAAGGCCATGTGTCTCGTCATGCAGTCCTAGAAGCCAATTATGGAAATTAATATTTAATGGAATTAATAACATAGGTGGATTTGAATCAATAGTGTTAAGTTCCGCTTGCGATTCAAATCTAAACCATTAAGAACAGATAAGTTAAATTTGGAATCAATGATGTTAAGTTCCGTCTGCGATTCCTAATTTAACTTCTAAAGAACACAATAGGTTATTTAAGGAAAGGTTCGACACTTGTACAAAAATTTTTGTACAGTGGAACCAGTACATTTTTCCTAAGACTAACCAACAAATCGATCAGTCGATCGATTGAACCAAAGGGCTATAATTATATTCCTTGTCTAATTATTCCTACAACTTTAAACTTAACAAATTATTTGTTGGGACCTTGATGCCTGGCTAAAGGGGGTGAATAGATGGTCACCCTTTTCGATTGCTTCCTATGTTTGTTAGTACAGCGAAATATAAAAACAAACAAAACTAAACTAAAACCTAGAGGCAATTAACAAAATAATCAAATCTCTAACACGTTGATTTACGTGGTTCAGAGATTAAGACTCCTACTCTACAACTGTCCATAAGGTGGAGGATCTTTCAATCCGTTGGTAGATTAATCCTCGGAACTTCGGCCAGCTCGATCCTCCTTCTCGATGGAGGAACCTCGTCACAATCTGTTAGTACCTCGATATAGTTTTGATGTGATCAACCAAGTCAAGTTAGGTCCTGTTATATTTTGATGCCATGTGTTTAAGTGAGCATGAACTTAAAAGCACAGGAAGTCGAGCGAAAGACGCAGCTAGCGAGAAGGACGACACGGGAGAGAGTCGATGGGCTCACTGCGTTCGAGGGACGAGGTGCTGCGGAAGAGTATGCTGGCAGACGATAAGGAGGTGTGTGACGTTTCCAAGGGACGAGAAGTCATTTGGTAGGTTACTCGAGAAGGCCAGAAAATGGGTTCGGGTGAGTCATATTCCGAATGGTCGAAATCACCCAATTGAGCAAAGCCGGAGCAAAAGTTCGGGACCCCAAGCGAGCAAAATCGGAGCAGAAAATCTAGACCAAAAAGTCAATAAGAGGTTGACTTATGGGTTCAGGCACCCGGATCACTTGGGCGCCCCCACGGCGCCTCGCCCAGCGGGAGCCGGATCGAACCCGTCCAGGTGCATGGAACCCTTTTGAGCACTTGAACCAGGAATGTTATCGAAACGTGGGCTACTACGATTTGATATGATGAGGATAAAATTATATTCACATCCAGGCACCTGGAACCCTTCGAGGCACCCCAATCAAGGCTATAAATACAACCCTGATCCCAGAAGCTAAATAGAGCACTTGTAATCGATTATAATTGAGTTTAGCTTTGTAGTTGTGATAATTGACTGTTGTAAGATGTTTCTTCACCTGAATGAGACATTAGTGAGCTTTCAAACATCTTGGATTAACAATCCCCAGATTACAAACCAAGTAAATTGTTGTGCCTCTTTTTCTTGTATATTAATCAGTTTCTTTTTATACAAGTGTTTTATTTCCAAAGTTCCGAGAAAGGTATTTATTTTTATTGTGCAGGGCTCTTCACCCCCCTCTGGCTTACTACAAGAGACCAACAAGTGGTATTAGAGTGAGGACGCTTCATAAGAACTGACTACCGACCGAAGCACTAGAGATGGTCAGACCGAGTATCTACCCACCGAAATTCGAGGGAGAATTCACGAACTGAAAGGAAAAGATGGAGGTATTCTTTTAAATAGATTTTGATTTATTACTAATTATGAAATTTGATTTTGTAGTACCAGAGGGAAAAGAAGAATACCAATGAACGAAAAAGGAGCAATCCGACTTTGTGGCAAATGACAAAGCAAAGTTTCATTTGCTTAGCATTTTACCACCTCAAGAAGTCAACTGGATCGGAGCCTACGAGTCAGCCAAGGAGCTCTGGGAGAAATTCCTAGAACTACGAGATAAGATCTTCTTCAGAACGAGATCAACAACCACCGATTAGAAGAAAGCGAAACTGTTGCACACATTCACTCAAGGATCAAGGAACTCTTCATCGGACTCACGAATCTCAAAGAAAATGTAACCAATCGAGATTTGCTAAGATACACACTTAACGCCTTTCCTAGGACTTCTGAATGGGTATCCTTAGTACATGCATATTACATCTCTAAGGATCTAGAGGTAAGTAATTTAGAAGAGTTATTTTCTATATTTAAAGTTCATGAAACTAGATGTGCATATCTGAAGAAGGAGCTCAAGCACAACAATGTCTTAAAAGTAAAAATGGATGAACCAGAATCCGAAACGTCCCTTAACGATGACAAAACTACATTCATGATTCATGATAAGGAAATTTAAAAAGTTATTTAAAACTAATAAATTTAATCAAGTGTAGGATAAAAGAAGAAGAAGAAAGGTAAGATGCTACCACTGTAATGAAGAAGGACATGTGAAAGATAACTGCCCTAAATTAAAGAGCAAGGACAAGGACAATAGCAAGGATAAAAGACCAGTCCATATAAAGCATCGAAATCTAAAGGCGACGTGGGACGAAACATCGTCCAAGTCAGAGATTGAAGCCATCGCCGAACTTATGCTAGTAGCAAGTCACCAAGAAGATGAAGATGGAGCAAGCTCATCCGAAATAAGTATCGAGGGCATCGATGAAGGGGGAGCAACATCAGAAGGAAGCATCACTTTAGGGGGAGCTTAGATCGACAAGGTAAGTTAGGTATGGTCTCTACCTCTTGATAAGTTATTTTAGTTTATAAAAATATTATAAAAAATGTCTGTAAATTAGGAAAAAAATGAAAAGTTAAAATTAACCTTAGCAACATCTTGGTGACTAGAGGATTTCGACAAGATAAAAATTGAAAGCAAAAATTAACAATAAAAATAGATAACCTAAAGAATTCTGCATGTTCAAATATAGCTATTTCTAATTTTAAAAATTATCAAGGACTAAACTGACAATTTAGATATCATAAGGGCCAAATCAAAAAATTATTAACAAAATATATCCCTAAGAAATTTTTTATTAACTCAATTGAAAGGAACCTATATTGAGTTACAGAATCATGCTTAAATTGAAAAATCATTATGCATGTTTTATTTTTAATTTAATTTCATATTCTTTCTTAGACTTATCAAATTGTTCTGTATAATTTCTGTTAGAAATGAATTAAAATTAAATTTTTTTGAGAAATAAAATTTTATTACTCATCTATAGAAAAAATTTCAAATTGTTAAACCATTGTATTATTTTTCTTTAAACTTTTTAACAAAATTCGTATTCTTCGATTTAAAAATATCTTGCAGTGCTATTTTTTACAAATTTATTTGTATATGAAACTTTATTCTTTTCTCTATCTAACAAAATTGCCCCGAAATTTTTTGACATTTGGTGAATTTTTTATAAATTATTTATCCAAATTAAAATTTTTAATATTAAAAACTCTTGAAAATTCAATTTTTGATTTTTTTTTCAAAGTTACTTGCTACTATACATTCTTAGAAAATATTTCAAAAATTTTCAAGGTTAATAACTATTTTTAAGTATTTTTTAAAATATGTCTTTATGTAGAAAAGAATTTATTATTTTAAGAAACTAAAAAAAATTATATCTGCTTTATTTATGACTTTCAACTGTTATAAATTTTTATAAATCTATTTTTTTAAATTTTCTAAAACTAATTTATAAATTGAAAAAATCTAGATTTCCAAAACTTAACCTACTTGATTTTTTTTGGATGATCGTCAGTTTTTTTTCCCCTTAGACTCTATTTCATATTATTTTCATGGAAAACCCCTATTTTTAATGGAATCAAAGGGGGATAAGTGGAGATTAAGTTTAGGGGTAGGATAATTTATCTAATTTTTGCATTTTGTACTTACAAAATTTATTACCTTACTATTATTTGTTTCTTGATTTACCCAAACTTAGCTTGGGATTGGTCACATCAAAAAGGGAGATTGTTAGTATCCTAAGGTAGTTTTGATGTGATCAACTAAGTCAAGTTAGGTCTTATTATATTTTGATGTCTTGTGTCTAAGTGTGCAGAAACTTAGGAGCACAGAAAGTCGAGTGAAAAACGCAACTAGCGAGAAGGACGACATGGGAGAGAGTCAACGGGCTCGGTGCGTCTGGGAACGAGATGCTGCAGAAAAGTATGCTGGCGGAAGAGGAGGCACGCGATATTTCCGAGGAACGAGAAGCCGGAGTGGAAGGTTACTCGAGAATGTCAGAAAATGAGTTCGAGTGAGCCCTATTTCGGATGACCGAAATCACCTAAGCGAGCGGAGCCGGAGCGGAAGACCTGGACCCAAGCGAGCAGAATCGGAGAGGAAGACCCGGATTGAAAAGTCAACAGGAGGTTGACTTTTGGGTCCGGTCACTCGGCTCACTTGGGCGCCCCCGGGCGCCTCACCCATCAGGGACCGGATCTAACTCGCCTGAGCGCCTAGAACCCTTTTGGCGCTCAAACCAGAAATGTTATCGAAACGAGGATAAAATTATATCCACGTCTAGATGCCTAGAACCCTTCGATGCACCCCGATCAAGACTATACATACAACCCTGATCCCAGAAGCTAAATAGAACACTTGTAATCAATCCTAATTGAGTTTAGCTTTGTAGTTGTGAGTTTCGACTGCTGTAAGAGGCTTCTCCGCATGAAGGAGACATTAGTAAGCTTTCAAACATTTTAGATTAGCTATCCCCTGATTACAAACCAAGTAAATTATTGCGCCTTTTTTTCTTGTCTATTAATCAGTTTCTTTTTATACAAGTGTTTTATTTCCAAAGTTCCGAGAAAGATGTTTATTTTTATTATGCAAGGCTATTCACCTCCCTCTAGCCGGCCGCAAAAGACTAACACAATCTTTTGATCACACGCAAGGATCACACTGAGAGCTTTGGAGACTTTAATAAGCTTTAACCAAGTCTATTGTCATCACCCAAGTCAACCATCCTAAACTCCATTATATAGAGCTTGAGGAGTCCCCTCAGATGAGTCTAGTGGCTAGCGCATGAGGTGTTGCCACCATGAGGTCTGAGGTTCGAATTTTGACAAAGTCGAGATAAATTTCTCCCTTATGTATTAGTCACTATTCCAAAGGCTAGTAGTCGTCTGTGATTTACCTCCTCCGTGTTGGCCCTGGGACGGGTTGGCGGGGGCGCTGGGGGCGAGCGTATTCGCCTTTTGCCACAATTATATAGAGCTTGAGGGAAAACACCCAACCTATTTTCCTACTATCAGTTGGCTAGTAGAATCACCAGTCGATTGACCTCTGTGATAATTCGACCATTACACCCCAACGACTTGATACTAGTCGACTGGTCCACTTCGGTTGAGAAAACTGGAATATTTTATTCGCTCCCACCAGTCGGCTAGTAAAGTCATCAGTCGACTAGTAAACCCTAAACCTATGATTTTACCCTAAGTACAATCTCTCATGCACTTATCCTCGCTCGCACAATCTCGACCTTATATTCTAGCCTCCTCCATCAGTCTTGCGTCTCTCAGATACTTCCTCATCCTTCATGCCTTGCCTTCAAGAGCTTTCTTTGGCCTCGTCCTTTATTATCGGGTCTTCCATTGTCATGAGCTCCTTGCTCCGGGACTTCAAGCTTGCCAAGTTATACTTGGACTTACGTTGCCAAGACTGCACACTTGGACTTACACTACCAAGCCTCCACACTTGGACTTTGCTTTTGCCAAGATCACACTTAGACTTTGCCTTGTTGTACCTACATCCTGCACACTCACAAGTGCATATCAAATACAACAATAATCTAATTTAAACCTTTGCCTAAATATCAAAGCACTGATTGCTCCAACATTGCCTCCAACAATGGCCACTTCATTTTTTATTATACTTTTTCCTGTGTACCATAACTTAAAACTTGAGTTCTCTATCATCTTTGCTTTCTCACCTATCCACTTTGTCTCTTATACACACAAAATACTAATTCTTCTCCTAATTATTGTATCTACTACATCCATCGATTTATCAATGAGAGTTTCTATGTTCTATGTTTCAAATCTTAGACTATTAAGGGCGTGTTTGGTTTGTTTGCATTTTCATTTCATTTTTTAGAAAACCATATTTTCTCGTTTTTCATAAAATAACTTTTTTGTATTTTTCATTTTTTTAGAAAATGTTCTCTTTTTTTCTTGAAAATGGACTTGGAAAATACAAACCAAACGCGTTTTTTATTTTCTTAGAAAATAAAAATAAAGAATAACATGGAAAATGTAAACCAAATGCCCTCTAATTTTCCTATTATATTTGTTCTGATCCAACTTATGGTGTGAGAACTCTTGTCTATTTAACACACTATACTCAAGTTCTCATGGATATGAAGCGATCTTTACTGATAGGTTCTAGTCGGACCCTGCAACACAAACTCTTACATATTTGACACTACACTTGAGTTTTGAAGATGTAGCGGTTATTGCTGAGATGTTATAGTCGAACCCTGTAACGCATTCCTTTTGGGACCAATATAGTATTAACATAATAATTTAATGAATTTATTTATTGAATATTTATGATAGTTTTAATCAATTAAAAAGGTTTTAAATAAATGTAATTAAAATTAGTCTGATCTAATAAAATTTAAAAAAATTAAAATATTATAATTAAACTATTTTTTTAATTAAAGCTCTATTATTTGAACAATTTTTGTAAGATTAGCCGGTGCTTGTCTTGAAACACTTACAAATGAAATGTTTTCATTATATTAACGAAGTCGTGTAATGTTCCAAATTATTTTTAAGATAATTAATCAAAGTATTAAAATGATTATTTAAACTCAACTTATCTAGTTTAGCTAAAGCTAACGCACTCGAGCTGAATTTATTTTTATATTATCAAATTCTTAATTTAAACTTATTTAATTATTTTATTTTTTTTAATCAGAATTTATGTAGTTGTTTATTTTGTAAATTTATTTATAAGAGTTTTTTTCATACACATAAACATGATTTATGAGTTTTATTCTTATAACGTTATTAGACGTTTTTACCCCGAGGAACCATCACATTATCATATTTATTCATAGAAGTATCTTAGTATTATTTCTTTCCTATCCTTTCCACTAACCTTCTAAATCTTTTACATATTTCCTAATGCATCCTACCTCTTCAGGATTCAAAAAGGATATGATATTTTCTTTATCAGGTCGATCGTTGGACTTGATATAGAAGCCTGATAAGATCTTATATCAGACGTACAGTGAACCTTATATTTTTCTATATCATATCTATTTCAAGTCTGATATGATTCAATATCAGATCAACATCAGATTTAACGTGGATCTAATATTTTCTCAGATCAGGTTTAGTCTGAGTTTAATATAAACCTATATTAAGTATATTTTTTCATATTAAATCCATCAGAAAATATATTAAAAATAAAGGGAATTTAGGAGATTAATGGGAGTTTTTTTTTCGTTTTTTCATATACTTTTGATAAATAAAGAAAAACCACTCCTTTCGGTAAAACAGCCTGCCATTATTCTAATTATTAACTACGAAATACATATGCGGTTAAAACCCGCATAATATTAAATTATGAATCTATCCTTTACGACCTACCATCATCCATGCCAAAAAGGGCATAAAAGTCATTAGCACTCTCCAAACGTCTACCCGCCTTCAGTGCACTTTCCTGATAGCGGGGCCCGCTTGTATTCGTCTATCGGTACGGGATGGGTACATATGGCCTCTTTTCGTAGAGAGGACAAGACCGGTTACCGTTTGCGGGGAAGACGAAGCGCATATAAACCGGACGGTCAACAGATCCAACGGCGAGAATTTGCAGCTACGATTACCATAGACGGCCAGATCTCCTCGTTGTCCAGTTTGGCGCTTATTTATTGTCGTTTCAGTTAATTACTAAAACGCCCTTATGCTTGGAAAGCGATCCCCCATTTTGTCCGTTCCCCTCGTGCCCCTCTCTCTGTCTCTCTCCTCTCCGCTCCGCTCCTCCGCTACGCCGTAGTTCATTTCTTCCCGTCCTCAATTCTCTCGCTCCGCGTCTCACGGATTGTGACCTTCTTGCGGGGACCCGAACTGTTGTGTCGAGATCGCACGGGCATGGCGGAGGAAGAGGAGTTCGCGAGGGCCGTCGAGGATGGGTTGAAGCTGGCGAAGCGGGTGTACGCCGGAAAGGACCGGCAGGTCACGGGGCCACCGAGACCGGTGGGAGGGATGGAAAGGAAGGCGGACTCGTTCCTTCCTTCGGCGCCGATGGTGTATGCGGTGATATCCGACCCCCGGATCGTCGACAACCCGGATATTCCCAGCTACCAGCCGCACGTGTATGGAAGGTGCGATCCGCCGGCGCTGATTCCGCTCCATATGGGAGATATCGGGATGGAAATAGACTGTCTCCTCGACTCGGCTTTCGTCTCCGTCCACGGCCGGTGGCGGGTTCATTGCGTGATGCGTAATAAGAGTTGCAGCTGCCGGTTGGTTGTCCCCATAGGCGATCAGGTAAAGCGAATTTGTTCCTGTTTTTTCCCACAATTTTTTTGCGTTCGCTTTTCACCTAGGATTACCTCGAAGCTGCCGTTGAATATTACTTTGGCAGGTCATTATCTGTCGCTGTTCATATCAGGAAGAGTAAGTTTTTTTCTGTAAATATTAAATTGTCATTGCGGAGATGCCAGTATTATCGCCAAAAATGTAGTCCGTCTACATCCTGTTCCTACTTTTCGATAGACTACAAATGAAGATTTCCATGGTGTAGTGTGTTGATAAACAGTTTAGCACGATAGTTGCTCTGATATCATCTTGGTTGAAAGATTGAAGCTCCAATTGCTCCCAATTTCTAGCCATAGTGACCAAAGTACTAATGTATGGTTTTAGGTGGTGTTATGGCACTAGAGAAAGTAGCTTGAAATGATGAAGGTTTGTAATAATACTAGGCATACAATAAACCTAAGATAGGATAGCTTAAGGGCTTATAAATTCCTTTCTGCTAGGGCTTGCAGTCAGCTTTTGTTTACACAGTAACGAATGAAGTGCACTGCTATAGACTATGATTTGCATAAATTTTCATTGACATTTGTTTTTTTCATTTTGCTTGATGTATTGATAATAAACAGGCGATTTAAGTTAATATCATCTTGGTTGAAAGATTGAAGCTCCAATTGCTCCCAATTTCTAGCCATAGTGACCAAAGTACTAATGTATGGTTTTAGGTGGTGTTATGGCACTAGAGAAAGTAGCTTGAAATGATGAAGGTTTGTAATAATACTAGGTATACAATAAACCTAAGATAGGATAGCTTAAGGGCTTATAAATTCCTTTCTGCTAGGGCTTGCAGTCAGCTTTTGTTTACACATTAACGAATGAAGTGCACTGCTATAGACTATGATTTGCATAAATTTTCATTGACATTTGTTTTTTTCATTTTGCTTGATGTATTGATAATAAACAGGTGATTTAAGTTAATCCTAATAGCCTAGTTAAACAATAAATATGGTGTTTATTAACTTCTGAATTTGACACAGAGGAAACATACTTCACTAAGCCTTTAGAATTTTCTTTAGTAAGTTTAAACCATATGGTATTTAGAAACTTCGGAATTTTCCACGGGAAATATACTTAACTAACCCTTTGGTTAATTTTCCTCAGTAGGTTTTTATGTCTTCAATATATAAAAGGCATATACAACTTATAACGTCCTCAGTTGGTTTTAATATCAATACTGATATACAGCTTATCTTGTTTCCTGGACTGTTTTGACTATAAATCATGTACTGGTATAGTTCTAAGTCAAATAATCGTGTAATAGAATGAATCATATGAAATTTATGCTTTCTGCCATATTTTCATGGTTGTATTGTTGTTTTGCAAGTCTTCTAGCCTTTGAATTTATTTCTTATAAACTAAGAAGGGTGTCGCTAACAGGGTTCAGTTCTAGGTGTTGAGATTGAGGTTGGTGGAAGATCATACCATACTCAGGTGATTGAAGAGGAAGAACATAACATTGGAAATACTGCTGAAAATAAAGGCAGTGGCTTCCTAAAAGGACACATATTTTACATGACAATTCCTCAGGTGATTCAGCCATAAACATCTGTCTATTGCTGGTCACATGCTCTCTTCTAAAGTTCAAATTACTTATATAGGCAATTTTTGTAATGTCTGTTTTGCCAAGGTCAATGGAGGATCAGACATTTCTATCAAAGCAAAATGGTCACAAAAGTTGGCATATAATGACGGCCAATTCTTGGTTAGCATACCTTTCAATTTTCCAGAATATGTCACTCCATTTTCAAAAGTTGTTGCAAAAAAGGAAAAAATTCAGTTAAACCTGAATAGTGGTTTCGGAAAGGAACTTCTGATCCAGAAGATAAGCCATCTTCTGAAGGTGATGACTGTGGTTTATTATTGAACATTTGGAATACAGGGACTCACTCAGATCTGTTAATGACATTTCTAATTCCTTTTCCAGGAAAAAAATTGCCAAGCAGGAAAGTTAAATTTTTTGTATGAAGCAAATGTTGATGGTTGGTCAGATAAAGATTTTGAATTTTCATATAGTGTAAGTTCCAATTTTATTTTCATTTTGCATAATATTGAATGTTTCTTTCTTCTGAAGTTGGTTGTCTTTAACTCTTTATGGCAAATCTACAATTATGAGACTAATCATGCCTCAAGATATAAAATATCAGTATCGTTATCAATTTGATCTATAGCACCCCTCCCCATTTCAACATAGGTTGCTGATTGGTGTTGTTAGTTCAAGGTGATCTAGTTTTAGACTGGGTTCATGTCACCCATTTCAACACAAGCTGTTGCTTGGTACTGTTAGTTCATTGTGACCTAATTTTAGTCCGGCTTCACATCTCAGATCTCCTCAGACTTGGCCTTTTTTTTTAAAAAAAAAATAAGGAACATGCAAAAACAATTTGAAATGATACCTAATTATTCAAGTGTTATACTTATATTAAATAGTTGCATCACAGTGTATTTTTATAGTTATTATTATATCTAAGCCTTTGATTGATCGAAAATGCATGTTTAATCAAGATATTCTTGAAAATCAGATCTATATTATGTTTAACGACTTGAATTGGGTTCTTTAGGGTTTAAGGTGAGTTGCTTGAGAGGAATTAAAGTATTATTGATTAGGTTGGGTTGGATTCAACTTCGGCTTAATTTAGAATTTGAGTTTCAATTGAATTATTTCGAATCATACTAAATTCAATTGTGAACAAATTAATATTGATCTAGGTAAAGATAAGTTGGCGAGGATTCTATTAATTGTCTTCTTTCTCCCCTTCTTCACATCTACATGAGATGGAGTGTGTGCGCGCGCGTGTGCGTGTCTGCGTGAATAATTATAAAAAATTATTTTATTTAGGAGTCACAAACGATCATATGAAGGGGAGCCTTGGCGCAACGGTAAAGTTGTTGCCATATTACCAAAAGGTCACGAATTCGAATCCTGAAAACAGTCTCTTGCAAAAAGCAGGGTAAGACTACGCACAATGGATCCTTCCCAGGACCCCGTATGGCGGGAGCTTCATGCACCGTGCTACCCTTTAAACGATCATATACAACTGTAAATTTCCTAAAATGATGTGTCATGAAAAAAATACTTGCTTTATTAAATATTGATTGTTAAAGCATCTGATTGAATTTAAATATATCTTAATTAAGGTTGTTTGGGGTTTTGGATCAAGATCCTACACATGAACAAGAAGAAGATTAAATTGTAGGTTCATAAGATTCCACTTGGGATCTAGAACATTTAGATCAATTTGGATCATAAGATCCAAAGCTCTAGATTGCAATTTTTTACAACTATGGTACAAGACATGGTGATCTCATTGGTTAGGTGGCTACCATACTTGACATCAGTGTGTGGTGAGACTCTCAGACAAGGAGAAATGAGAAATTGAGTAGGCTAGATGAAAATTAATAGAAGAGGAGGAAGGGGAAGGGGAAGGGGAAGGAGAATAAAAGCATAAACAAAGAATATCTCAGTAGGTCACTCCCCTTTCCTGGTCACAGTTGGGAGTGAATTGTTTAATGCAGACAGGGGAAGGAGAATAAAAGCATAAACAAAGAATATCTCAGTAGGTCACTCCCCTTTCCTGGTCACAGTTGGGAGTCTGAATTGTTTAATGCAGACATGAACAACGGTATCTATAATGATTGATTGTGTATGAAATAGGTGAATGCATAAATTTGCCGAAGAATGCATTGTTTCAATTTCAGTCCACGAGTAGTGGTTTCCTCGAGTGACAAGCCGACAAGGAGGAACAAAATTTGAAACCATGTCAAGTCTTACTTCATTGCTTTACATTATCTACTAACTTGTGCAAAACCTTTCAATGCGTTATTAGCATGCCATGTGCACTTATCCTAGAGTTTTAAACTAGTTTTGCCTACTCCATATAATATGTTCGCTTCGGTTTTTTTAATTAGTGGAACTATAAACGGAATCTTGCTCTTGTGCTTAGATCAATTCAGTGTTAACCAAACATTAGAGCTAGCAAATGCTTAACTAATGGAGCATAATTGACTCAGCCAAATTGCATTAGTTAGAGGACAATATCGCCAATTTATGTCACATTGAGTTAACATTTGTTTGTTTGAACTGTGGCCAATAATAATATTTCTTTAATACTTGAAATTTCTTTCAATTCTAGCACAAAAGGATAGATGTGCAAGATGAACTTTTGAACATAAAGTTGCAAGTCCTAATTATATGGGTTATTATTTTAACCTTTTTAATTTGAATATGCACAATAGGACAACTGAATGTTTAGCACAGTTAATTTTGTCTCTCATTTGACAATTTAGGTAAGGAAATGAAAAAATAACCTTGTGCTGTTTTAGGAAATGAGGCTTACAGTTCTTTTTTTTTTGTCTTCATCAGCTTTATTCAAATGACTTGTCTGGTGGTATACTCTTAAAGTCTCCAACAACACATGATGGTGACCAGAGAGATATGTTCTGCTTTTATCTTTTTCCAGGAAGTAATCAGCGAAAAAAGGTCAGCCTCTCCACAATTTCAACAACGCTTCTTGTGTTCAACTCAAAAACTAGCATTCATTTATTTGGTTCCAACCTACCAATGATATGTGACTTTAATTTTCAACTGGGGACCATTGTTGCGTTTATAGTGTGTAATGTGGCTACAACACGACTGAGTGCAGTAGTGGGGATCGAGCTTGCATGGGAGTGGGTGGCTGTTTGGATGGGAACAGGATGCTATTGATTGTGTGGATGTGGGCTGCGACAAAATGGTGGGGTGTGATTGAAAGGAATGGCCTCACATGAAAGACAGGGAGTCACTTTGGATTTTAGTATAGAAATCAAACTAGGTTCTGCTCTGATATCAAGTGATGTAGCATCAATGCACACACAACCTTATACAAAGGGAAGACTCCCAAGTCTCAATAGAGAAGATAGTGGAAATCTTATTATTACCTATGATAATTACATAGGCAATGTGCCATTTTTATAAATTTGACCTTGCCAGAAACTAGGAAAGAAGGAAATATAATACTCCTAGTTAATTGATAAAAAATTAACAAACGAAGAAACAAAACACTACGAACCATTGCAAATTATTTTCAAACAAGTAAAATTGAATTTGAGATTCAAATTCAAAATTATCTCTCAATCTGCATCATAGATATAAGCCATGCTAATCAATATTGAGTTTCTATAATCTACTAGGCTGGTAAATTTTGACTATGCTATTTGACATGATACGATTTCAAACCATGGTCAAGAAAACAATTATTGTTACCATAGATCTTAATATATTTTTTGAAAAGATTTACTAAACAATAAACATCTATTGTTTATATCAGAGAACTTGTAAGTGTAATTTAAGCTTCTAATTTGCTCTCTTTCTCTCTCTCTCCATGATCTTATATATGACATTTATCACCTCCCTTGTTGTACTTCCATATGTAACTCTGACCATGCAATGAATGAGCTTATCATTTTAAAGGGTGCTCACCATATGGTACTTTACATATCAGGGAACATCTTTAAATGTTAGGTTACTTGTAATTGTATATTTTCCTTGAAAAAACTTATGCCAAATTATTATATAAAATTTCTATTCGGATGTTTTTTTTTCAATTGAAACAGGTTTTCAAAAATGAAATTGTCTTTGTCGTTGATGTAAGTGGAAGCATGCATGGAAAGTTTATCGAGAATGTTAAGAGCTCATTAGCTGCGTCACTGTTAGAGCTCAGGCCAGGCGATTTGTTTGATATCATAGCTTTCAATGATGAGTTGCATTCTTTTTCACCATGTTTGGAGCATGCTACGGAAGAAATGGTAGAAAGTGCTATCCAGTGGATGAATAAAGATTTTATTGCGGAGGGTGGAACAGACATAATGCACCCCTTAAAGGAGGTAACTTCTTGATTAGCACAAACTTAACATATCTCTGTATGTTCCCTATTTGTTCAAGTTCTTACTTTTTCTGGATGAATTTTAATTGTGTTTCTAGACATTGTTGTTTGTATTAGTAAATTTAAAATATGGATTGTTGTGTTATTGTTTCTGTTATTATAGGCAGTTGGTTTACTATCAAGTACAAATTGTTCAATTCCACAAATTTTTCTCATTACTGATGGAGCTGTTGAAGATGAGCACAACATCTGTAACACCATTAAAACTCTTTTGGCAAATAGTGGATCTATATCTCCTCGGATTTCTACATTTGGCATAGGTAAGTTATATAGATCACTAGCTTCTTATTAAGTAGCATAATTTTGTGGAAACTGCTCCATCCCAGTACTTGTGATTGCCCTGCATATGTGAAGCATCAAAATTAAATCAGGAATGTTTGCCATAAATTTCTTAGATAGGCTTCCTCTGTTTACATTTGCTATCAGCTCACACTTCATGTACTATGGGTGACAGTTAAAATGATTAACTAAATAAAGTTAACTTTGAGACCAACTGCAATGAAATTTTGAAATAACAAATTGATTCTGTTTCTCGTATATATATCTTGTTCCTGTTTCCTAGCTGTTTTATGCAACCAGGATTCAGGGAAGTGATTGTCAACAATCTCTGATCCATTGGAATTTGCAACTTCATGACAACATTTTTTAGTGCTAAGTGTTGCTAATAGATAATCTGCCTTTGTTTTGAATTTTTTTTATCGTGTAAGATTCATTTATTTTTGGCTTATCATTAATTTGTGGAATATGCAATCCGTATGAATCTCAGCTATAGTTCTAAGTTTTTTTATGGAGGATTTTGTGATGTATCTTCCCACTCCATCATTGCTACTTCTTTGGAAGACTGTGCTTTATACATTGTTTTCAGAAGATTCATTATGCTGAAAACAATTTTCCAGGTTCTTATTGCAACCATTATTTCTTGAAGATTCTGGCTTCTATTGGGAGGGGGCAGTATGATGCTGCATATGATCCAGGTCAGTCACATTTCCAATTATAACAAAGTTCTTCAGGCATTAATTTGGTTTAATGTTGTCAATTTAGAAGCTATTGCTACAGTGGTTGCTTATGTGGCAACCATTTCAATTTTCATAGTAGATGAAATAAAACAAATTTTATATCATCTAAGAGCAATTAGGTGCAACCCCCCCAAAAAATAAATGATAATATGAGAATTAGTCTAAAGATGACATAGTCATGCCAACGCCTAATTGATTCTATAATTAGACAAGCTGAATGAGTCAGAGTCATAGCTATGGGAGGTATATCATAGAAAACTTTGCCATCAAATGTGATTTAAGGGATATAGCCTACTTCAAAGAGTCCAATGGAGGGAAAAGATTCCCATAGCACATCTTTAATAGTTGGGACTAACGAGGCTTAATAATGTTGGTGATGATGAAATAGTGGTACTTTCGTCAAAATTATTTTAGGTTACTAAATGATTCATTTTTCTCACACAAGTAAAACTTGCTATAAATGACCTAACTTTTTTGGGGTCAGCTGTATGATTCTGGTTATTTGACATTTTTTTTCCCAATTAGTCCTGTAATCCGCTGATTTGAAAATATTAAGATTAACGGATGGGGTAATTTTGGGCCAGTTAGTATGCTTTCTTGTCATCCATTGTTATGTGATTATGTCTAGTATCTTGTTGTTAGAAACATTGTGAGGGTAATGAATAAAATCTGTTTCTACACAATTTTGTTTATGAAAAAGTAAGTGGATCAAAAAGTTGCTTCTACGTTTGTACTATTCCAGTTTCCTATATTGTTTGTAAGACCAACTGCCTTTTCGGAGCTGTACTGGAAACTATGTTGCCTTTTAGGAATAGGAAAATCAGATAGTTATATTTTTAGCTTACTTCCTGGATTCATTGTGTACAAGGTAGAAACACCATGTAATTAAATTCTTCATTTTCTATGAAATTATGCAGACTACTTACATGTTACAGCTTTAAATTTTTATATGGCACAAGATTAATCAACAATTATTGTCTACTACTTAAACTATTACTATAGTCTATAGATATAGCTAGAAATAAATTTGGGTTGAATGCCAGGCTTTAGATCTATTTATATTTGGAAATACTTCAGTTGTATATTCGGTTAAAGTTTTCTTATAACTAGTGTGGTCGTGCACACGCGTTGCGTGTGTAATATAATAAATTATTTGGGTCTTTGAAAATCCGAATTGTTTTATAAACCAAGAATTAATTATTTGGGTAAGATTAGAGAATCCCTTCCCTATGCAAAAAATTATTTTAATTTAATATTATACTTGTCTTAGTAAAAAAACTAAGAAAAGTAAACCAAGCTAGAGAATCTCTTCCCTATGTAAAAAATTATTTTAATTTAATATTATACTTGTCTTAGTAAAAAAAAACTAAGAAAAGTATATTTTTTAACATTGTCGGCTTAAAATATTTATAGAAGCTTCTTTGATCATAGTGTTGTCAATTTTAAGATATGAGACTAAAGAGAACTATATTTTTTTATATAAAACAATCAGAAAATTAATGATAAGAACAATTCTAGATTGTTTCGCTTGTGGAATTACTAATAAACCTTGAAATTATTTTTAGTGTAAATAGAAAAAAGGGCGTTAACGTAAATACATTTTAGGCTTCACCAAAGTTAGTTAGTAAAGGGGGGAGATTTTTAATAAAATAGTAAGATATATAATTTTTAACTTAATATTTCTATTCATATTCATTATTAATTTCTCCATATGCTTTTATATAGATTCAATAGGAACACATATTAAGAAATGGTTTTGTAGAGCTTCATCAACCATAGTAGCAAACCTGACAGTTGACAGCTTCACTGACCTTGATGAATTTGAGGTATGTTCTGCAGATTCAGGTGATCTTTATGAGAGTTTATTATTATTTGAAATTGATTTTGCAGAAAAGGGGAGACCATGTTCTTGTTTTTTTTGTTTGATTTCTGACTATCTTCTTTCATGTCTTCCAAAATCTTGATGAAATTTGCAACTTGAAGTATAAGAAACAATGTTTAAAAATTCTGTGTTGATGCCAGATTCAGTATCAGTCCATAAAGATACATTCTCCTAGATACTACCTTCCGATACTTTATTTACTTCCAACAACAATGACAGTTTAACTTTAGCATACTATACGAGTAGGAGAACTTCTCATAATGTCTTCTTATTAGTAGTCTCTACTAATACTAGAATGTCTCTTTCATTGATTACTTTATATAATAGTTAGTTAATTATTGTTGAAGGTGTGATGCTCCATGTCCATTAGTCTCACATATACCAGTGCAATGGTCCATTATATAAATTGTGATATCTTTCCTAACAGCTCGAGCTTTTGTGCTTGTGGTTAGTCAATCAAATTTAACATGGCTTGAGAGCATGAAGTCCATGGCTCAAATCCTCCTATGTAGGGGGAAAAAAAAGCCTGTAGCTTTGAGTCATGATGAGCGTGAGGGGGAGTGTTAGAGGTAGCATGTTCTATGTTCATTAGTTTCACATGGACAAGTGCAGTGGCCTATTTTATAAAGTGTAGCATAGGTTCCAACAGCTTGAGCTTTTTAAAATCAGTGATTAGCTAATCAACTTTAACAGTTATAGATAGAGTTGTGTACATATATTATATAATTTATAAATTATTGTCATATCTATGCCTCTAAATAACTTAAAATTGTAATATCTAATTGAAGTTTAATTAGGGTACAAAAACTTAAAATTCGGTTTCATAGGGTTTAAATTTGTCTTGCTTGATGCAATGGTAAAACGAATATTACTTATATGGATGGTATGTAGGGTCAACAATGTTGCCTAAGTGACTTGTGAAAAATTAACTCTCACCCATGCTAGTGGGTCTCAATTTTGGTTCACAACCACAATGGTACGAATAGCTCGTACCAACCGATATGGGACAAAACTTTAATGAGTGAGAGTTATTCACATTACATGGAACACATATAACTTGTATTGAAATTTTCCTTGCTTTGTTATTCTTGATTTATATGGTGCTTTCTAGTCATATGGTTCTATGCATGTGATTCCATATGGTTCTATGCAAGTGATTCAAAGGTTTTTGATTTGTGGTCTGCAACAATTATTTAACTAGTTGTTCATGTAAAAACATTAACGCTGCCAAATTAGATAGTTCTAGTCTACAAAAGTTTATTAGGAAAGTAGAACAATTGTGACAATTTAAAACAGAAGGGTTAACTGTAAAATCTAACTTGCCTTTAGAATTTTTAACAATGATACTCAAAATTGCAAGGCCATTCAAACATACAATTCAGTTTCATAAGAGTCGAGACTTTATAGTGGACAATACTAGTTAGATTCAATTATATGTTGGCCCCTTTTGTGGTATATTTCTTTAGCAAAATTGCCTTAAAGTTTGTTTGCTTTCCTTTTAGGGTTTGTGCTTTGGTTCTAGCATATTTCATATTAATTGCAATACCTTTGCATACTAAGGGCCTATTCCTTGGAGGTAGGAAGCGGGACGGAAAGGAGAACGGAAAGGGAGGAAGTGAATATAAGGAAAGGAAAAAATTATTTGTTTCAAGGGTTAAAATCTCAAGTTATGCAGGTGTTTTAGTCTCTAATCAAAAGAGTTTTGATCTTATGTTGTGCTGATAAAGTTGTTGTCGTGTTACCTGGAGGTCATAGGTTCGAGTTTCGAAAATAGCCCCTTGCAAAGCAAGATAAGGCTTTATACAATAAACTTTTCTCTGGGACCCCACATTAGCGGGAGTTTTGTGTACTAGGTTGTCCTTTTTTTATTATAAATATTCTTAATTATATAGTATTAATTAATAATAGACCTAATTAATTATATATAATTATATATAATCAAAATAGATAAATAATTAAATATTGTAATTGAAAGGTAAGAGACCCAGCTACAGTTGTGACTCTCCCCATGATTCCACCACCCAGTTTGATACTGACCGTCATCGAATCACAATGTCAGCAAGATTGCAAGAAGTTGCCTCTGATCCTTGCATAAGTTTTGTCCTAAGATTTTGTGCGAATCACTTGCTTGACTCCTTTATAGATCCGTAGGCCACCTTCCTTTGTGGCGCCACCTCTCTCAATTCTTTGTTATTTTTGGGTATGTCGTATTGTGTATATTTTGGTTCCATTTATGTTGTCTTTCTTGTCTCCACCTCCCGCTCCTTGATTTTGATTCTCGATTGCAAATTTGTCTTTGTCCTTGCGGAACAAACAGACTCTGAGGAGAAAGAAGAAGGGGAGCTAGAATGACTCCTTTGTCTTGTCAGTAAAGACGTTGTTCTGCTTCTCGGCACAAGAACTGAATGGAAAGTCTTAGCTATGTCGACTGTCACAGCTTGAAATTTTAATCTATGGTTTATTTGATACTGATCTAAAGGAGAGGTGGGGAAAAGAGTGAAATGGCAAAAGTCCCTTTCATCTTCCCCCATTCTCCTTCTTGATGAATTCAAGAAAGCATCAACAAGGAGCTTCTCATGGTGAGGATATACAAGAGAACTATGACAGTGTGATGGATTTACAGAAGCTATAGATGTCGGCGAGGACCTGTGGGTGGATGCTTTTAGCACAATGGAGTAATGCTTGGAATCAAGGGATTGGCTGATGTCAGGTTTGGAGGTGAACTTGGAGTTGAGGACAGTGAGTCACGCATTGGCATTGTCAAGCTTGCAAAGGAAGTCAATGATGAGGCATTCCTCTTGCTGCTATGTTGGAAAGCAAAAGAGTTATAGAAGATGACCTAGAATCATCTTAGTGGTTTGATCTTCCACGGAGTACAACCTCACTGAGCATCAAATCAACATGGACGACACTATATATGGTTAAAATGGTTTGGAGAAATTGGCTGGGTAATTTTGACATTTCAGAATTGACTGGTCACTGGTCCATTTCCACCGTTCTGCCCAGTTTTGTATGAACATCTTTTCTGTTCTGCTTCCGTAGATAGCCATTATCTTCTCTTCAGTTGTTCAAATAAATCAGTGAAAGGGAGTGCCCATTTCGTAAGCTCAGTTTCCCTCTCCACTAAAATGTGGCATTTACTGCAATTAGGCAGGCCCTCAATGAATCAGTTATTTGGACCTTATAGTTGTTTCAGTTTAAACCACTTTTTATATACTTAATCATGGATAGTCTGATTTATTCAGGTTATCACAAAAATTGAAGAATCTAGGTTGTTCCTTATTTGGCATATTAAAGATTCGTTGCAATTTTCTTTGGGTGCCAAACAAATTAGTAGTTTGGACCTTATAAACTCAATAATGGATAATCCAATTTATGCAGGTTAGTGTCAAAATTTATGAAAAAAAAATATATATCAAATTTTCTAGCATTTACCTCATTATCTGGCTGTACATTTCTCTGATAAAACAACCTCAACGACTGTTACCTGTCCTTTCAGGTTTACTCTATTAATATTCCAGATCTTTCAGCTCAATGCCCACTGATAATATCAGGCCGATTTTATGGAAGGTTTCCGGAGACTCTTCAAGCTAAGGGAATCTTGGCTGATATGACTGATATTGTTATCGACTTGAAGGTGTACAACACAAAAGATTTTCCTCTTGAGAAAGTAAGAAACACATTTAGTAAAATTTCCTTTGTTTTCTATGAAAAGAACCTATGACCAAATATTTTAATCTGAACATCCTTTGCAACTGTGACATGAATTTCTTATCAAAGAATAGTATTCACAATTTTGGCTGCATGGTATCATCTGGTAAAAGTGGCCTGATCTTGGATTCAACAAACTACGATATGTTAGTACAATGCTAGTTGCCCACACAATAATCACTTAGCATGCTGGCTAAATGTTTGCATCGATCAGAAAGTAGTATTTATGTGTGGAAACCAATGCTGGTTCCTATTTAGCTTTCTATTTGTTTGAATCTAAAATTTCACAATAAGATTTAGGTTTAAGATGTAATGTCTGATATTAAAAAACTTAGTCTTGAGAAGGAACCTTTATGGAGTTTTTGCTGCGATTGCCTCTAAAATTCCTTAATCATTAAAGTGATGTACAAAACCTGTATCTAATGCGGATTTCTTGTTTATCTGCATAAATATTACCACCCTACACTTCCAAACAGTATATTTTTTATCCCAGTAATGCTTAGGTGATTATGTCTCTTTCTATCAGATATTATGCATGGATGTTTGTGCACAAGCTAGAAATTGATATTGACAGATGACAGGCTTGAAGATGGAGCCTTAAGAAAATGGAAGAAAACTCATACAAGAAAGCTAGATTCTATTAGGGGGTTGAGAAAAATCAATGGCAAACTAACTTGTGCATGCTATAGAGCAATAAACATTGCAGCTCTAACCATGTAGACTTAGAATGTGTAAAATCTGCTAGGATAAAACTGATCTTTAGAGGGCAAAGATCAGATCTTTAAACTTTAACAAGGTAGTTATATGATCTTACTGTTTGACTTGGAAATGACTTTTAAAAACTTTTAAAAGGTAATCACATGAACTTACTGTTTGACTTGGAACTGGGTTTTGTTATCAGAAACATGCCAGCACTGTAATTTATAATTGATACCACAAATAATTGTGGCATCAAGATTTGTTTATCCCTTTATATATTTTTATGTCCATGTATTGGCTGTATCAGATTACGACCACTTTCTACATACCCCTGTATAATAGTATTTTTATCAATGTACTCACAGGCTTTGGTCAAGCAGCATATTGATCTTCTTACAGCTCAGGCATGGTTTACTGAGAGTAAACAACTTGAGGAAAAGGTTGATGCGACTATACTATTATACTTTCTCTGTCTTACCTTGCTTTTCTTGTCCCACAAATCTTATCCTATTCTTTCATGTGTGTTTTAACCTTACTGTGGATCAGTTATTGTTTCAGATTTACAATGTAAGCTGTAACTATTTCTGTTGGTCATTATTATCCTCATGTTCCCTAGAGCAATATCTAGCAACATTTACTTTGATGTTTAGTTGCTCTTACAGAAAAACAAAACTGTTGAAATTTTTATGCATGCAATTATTTTCCCAGTTATATTGCATCTGCAGTCACTAGAGGTATATTAGTATTCTTATGCTAATATGGAATCAACTTATTTTTTATTAATAGTCCAGCTACATGTGTCCACCTGTGTTTGATACTTGATAACAATTTCATTGTTATGTTTCATTCAGTTCAACACAAAACTATTGCTATTATGTCCCAGACTAGGTTCATTCTAGTTTACCTTTTTAACTTTGTATATTCTAGTTTAATGTTCAGTTAAATTCTCTACAGTTTGATTTTATTTGTACAGTGCATTTATGTTTCTCTTGATGCAAAGGTTGGACCTATTCAAGCCTTTGCTCAAGTTAAAAAAAAAAAGAGAAGTTGCATGTGTGCATGAAAGATAAAAGAAGCCTAAATGATGAAAGGGATGATGCCTAAAATTGTTCTTTCTTATTATTTCTTTGATCTCTTCTAGTTATGTTATTCGCCACTGTTCTTTCTGTTGATCTATTGTAGTCATGCTATTCACCACTCATCAAACTTCCGCTTAGCTTACTAGTTCATTTTACTTGGACTTACTTGCCTTTGACTTCTTAAATTGGGAATTACACACACCTATATGAAATCTTTATTGGAAGTTTGGATCCCTGTTTCCATTATCACTCTAGTTGAATCGGCCTTGTTATGGATGAATCACAATGGATAAAGAAGTCTACCAAACACTAGAGTTGGCTTGAATGTTGATTGGGGGAAGTTGGCTAGAATAGATAGAGGTGAGAGGAGTTTAGTCAAATCAGGAATTGTAGCTGGCTAACTCAACCAAACTAGGAGGAGCTCATTCAAGGTGGACTTAAATCAGTCAAGGTGAATTTTGCTCAACCAAAGTGACTGAAACTTGTGCCAAGCTGACTTGGAAACTGTTGGACACCTGACTTGGAGAGAGAGAGAGCTAAGGACAGGAGCTATTGTGTGTGTGATAGAATTAGTTGGGTTGGACCTTGATGGAAGAGTTACTGGGACTGGGTGTGTGATAGAATTAGTTGGTTTTAGGTGGAGATGAATGAGAATGGGATGGGTGTGGATTGAAGTGGAGATGGGCAACAAATCGTCACCTTGAGTTGCCTAGAGTTATTCTAAACCTTCAAAGTTATTGCAGCGTGAGTTGCCATCCGATTCCCGAGTTACATGTGGAATCCCTGGACTTTGACTGTTGACTGGCTTGACTTGGCTGTTTCCTTATATTATGAACAAGCAGATTCAACCCTGCTCACACAATTGATCACCCATGTCTGAACACGTGTCTGCTTGTGCATAGAGTTTACTAATATCAGACTTGGTACATTACTAAATTATACTAGAATTGTGGGCATCATCCTCTAGTGTCAGACTGCCTTATCAAACTGTCTAAAAGTATTCATGCATGTAAACCTTATATATGACTGAAATTAATCCTTCACTTTATTGCAACTCTCAGAAAATTTCTCATTGTTATTGTCCTAATGCAGTAATCACAATACATTTTTTTTAAAAATTAATTAATTCATAAAATGCAATAAAAAAGTCTCATTGTTCTCCAAGTTTAAGCAATCTGAATATAAAAGCAACAGTATGTCTGGAGCTTTGTAGGTCCATAATCTCTAAATAAATATAGTGAGTAATTTTTTATTAGTAGTACATTCTTTAATTTAAAATACTACTGCCTACGTTGGCTTAAAGAATGTCCATTTTTTTCTTTGAACTTTCTAGTGACAAACCTCTTCATCACTGCATGCATGTCCATGAAAGATCTCTTATGAGACATGAACTCTTTGATTCTATATTCATTAACAGTTGTCTGATTTTAGTTAATCAAAATTATTTAGATCCACGTGTTCAGTAAAACTAAACACATAAAAACATGAAACTCTATAGGAATATAGGGTCTGTATTTTTATGGAAAATAATTTATGTGTAAAATATTTTCCCAAGAAAATGTTTTAGGGAATATCTATTATGTTTCCTTGTTTGGCAGTGATACAAGGAAAATAATTTCCCTTCCCTCCCCTGCACACAGGATGGTTGGCAGGGACAATTGTCAGCCAAGACGGTTGATGGTTACCAACCGTTCACCTATTGACCAATCAGCAGGGTCGGTTGGCAATCATCAGTCAATCAATGGAGATTGATTGGTCCATCCCAACGGGCAGTCAATTGCCATCAGTCAATCGGTTGTTGTCAATCAAGTAGGACACTTGTTGATCATTGATCTTGGCCAGTTGAGAGATTGGGATGGTCAATGGCTGTTGTCAGCTAGTAGGTATGGTTGAAAATCCACGGTCACCGGCCAATGATTAGTCGACAAGGATGGTTAGTGGTCACCTGCCAATCGGCAAGAACAGTTAACCATCAAGGATGGTCATCAGTCAGCCTACCTGCCAACAAGGTTGGCCCACCAATATTCTTGGCTGTATGCAGCGGAGGGACCTAGGGGAGAAAGAAGAGTAAGTAAACTGCTTGGGTGGGGGAAATGTTTTCTGCGTGTTTCAAGTGAGTCATTTTTTTCCCCAAAATGCTCTATTTTACATTGACAATAATTTTCCGCCACATTAATAAAACATTTTTCAAGAAAATAATTTCCACTAAGCAAACAAACCTAAGTTCCCTAAAGCAGTTTAATCTAACTTTCTTCATAAAACAACGTCAAAATGGGAAAGCTAGGGAAACTGATATCAGTCTTTGGCTTAGCAATGAGGTTGCTCCTATCAATTTGGAGATTGGAGTTAACAACCTGCACCATCATATTTTCTTTTGAAAAAATTATTTGATATATTGAGCATATTCCATCAGTTTAATTTTCAGTTTTCCATTCAAAAAGTTCCTCTTTTTTTTTTTTTGTTTTTTTTATTCCTCTTAAATCTTAAAGTTTTGTATTTGCCAAGTTTCAAGTCATTGTTCCTTCTTTAAGACATGACCAGTAATTCTCTAACACTAAAAAATTAAACAAACATTTTGAAAAGAAAAGATGATATTTTTTCTTATGCTGAGATTTCTCTTTTATAAGGCATGTCATTTCTTTGCTGTGTGTGTCTGACTAATGTAATCCGCAGTGTACCCATGATAAAGTTGAAATATATTTCAATGTTCATGAGAAAGTAGACGAGTGGTTCTTATAATCTCGTATTTTTTTCTATTTACTTGATTTTACAGGTGGCGAAATTAAGCATACACAATAGCATTCCTTCAGAGTATGCATGTATGGTTTTACTCCAAAGGGACACCGTAAAGGAGGCAGTAAAACAGGTACAGGTTATCTGCTATTGCACTTATACCTCATGCAATGTGGGATTGCCAAATTTCTGCTAGAAATAGTTCATCTATTCTCAAACAAAATGAGAAATAGGTCTTGTGAATGAAAAAAATCCTCATCCTTATTACTTTTTTCCTAGAACATCTCCCAATTTACGGCTAATAGCTAACAACTCTCATGAAAAATAATGACATGACATGTTTTAGCTATCAAATAGGGATTTGGCAACACCTGTACTTTAATTGTGTTCTATGAACTACCAGGATGCAAAAAGATGAAGGTTTGTTTTTAAAAACTGTGCATGATGTTCCTTCTCATATGAGTGCATGCTTTGTCAGATCAGATAGCTCACATTTTCATATGCAGTCATATTTCTTTGATCCCCTGTTGGCCTCCTCAAATAAATTTAGTTGTTTATCTTTTATTTAGTTGACAGTTTAGATAAGAGAGATATTAGACGAATCAAGTTTAATGCAAAATTTTATTTCAAAAGTTTTGGAGTGTTGGCTAGTTATTTCAAACAGGAGAAACCAATGAATCATACTGGATTCAAATGAAAAGAGGGAACAGGGTGATAATTATTAATGCAAAATACCCAGTTGGTCTCTAATAAATTTAGTTGTTTATCTTTTATTTAGCTGACAGTTTAGATGAGAGAGATATTACATGAATCAAGCTTAATGCAAACTTTTATTTCAAAACTTTTGGAGTGTTAGCTAGTTATTTCAACCAGGAGAAATCAATGAATCATACATGAATCAAGCTTAATGCAAACTTTTATATCAAAACTTTTGGAGTGTTAGCTAGTTATTTCAACCAGGAGAAATCAATGAATCATACATGAATCAAGCTTAATGCAAACTTTTATTTCAAAACTTTTGGAGTGTTAGCTAGTTATTTCAACCAGGAGAAATCAATGAATCATACATGATTCAAATGAAAAGAGGGAACAGGGTGATAATTATTAGTATCAATTAAATAATGTAGGTAAAGGGTATTAGTTTAATTCTTGCACATTATTTTGCAACCCATAAGTTCTTCGTGATCCTCTCGCTCTATTAGAAACTTGGATCTTATCTAGTATATGTCATGAAGAGTTTTGGCATTTTGTTATTTATCTTACAGGCATAAACTATTTATTATTGTTTATTACTTTATTTAGTGATGTTCTGAAAAACTATTCAGTTCCGTTTACCTTGTCCTGATACGCTTCTTAGAGCCTAGGAGTTCAGCACTTTATTTCCTTTATCAAAACCCCAAGCTGATGGATTTTGTTGAACTGGACAGGCCAAGAAGAAAACTTCCCGAATGCGTGCAGGCCAAGGATACAACTTTCCAACTGTGGTGCATGGAGTGACCATTGGCTTCGGAGATCCAACAGCGACCAAAGAAAATCGTCAAATAGGGGCTCAGAAGGAGCCCGAGATCCTTACCGTCTACAAAACCATTGGCTGCTGTAGCAAGATAGCCTACTGCTGCTGCTGCCCTTGCTGCATAAACACATGCAATAAGCTTAACGATCAGCTTGTGATTGCATTGACGCAGCTCTGTGCTGCTCTATCATGCCTTGCCTGCTCAGAATGCTGTAGTGAGTTATGTGGCGCCGACTAGTTATATTCCTCCCATGTTGTATCTTCGTATATTGTATCGATTTGTTACGTTTATGCGTATGCAGTTCTTGTTCTTGTTCAAGTTGCAAACTAATGTTTCATAGATGAGTGAGTTGTATAATATAATGCCTCTTGTATGTATTCATGGTTCCTGTAAAAATTATGAAAAAAAAAAAATTATTGTATAAGATTAATTTACTACAATAAGTATTCATAAACTTGTGAGCATTTAGATATGAATACTTAGTTCTTATCTACAACACTATTTTATCTTTTACTAATAGGGTACTTAAGTTTTAAAATACCTGAAAATCTCACTTAAATTTTATATTTATAAAAGAGTGTTCTTATTTTTTAAAATATCGTCTCTTTTAAAAGTATAAAATAATAATAAAAAAATGGTGCTTGAGGTTGCTACCGGTAGCTGCCGCAGTTGTCTGGTTGTGGATGGGTTGCAAAATTGTGGTCATCAGTTGTGGCCTCTAGCTGCAGCATCGCGACAAGGTTGTTTGCGATCTTTTAGTTGTGGTGGCAAAAGACGATTACGTTTGTCCCCATCGATGACCTTCTAGTTGTGAAATCACAGTTAAGAGGTTGGTTGCAGGGGCGGAACTGCCTAGTATGACACAGTTCCTGACTATGGGAGCTGCTTTTGCAGCCCCCAATCTTCTTCTCCGGTAAATTTTTATGCAGGAGGTGATGAAGCCGATGGTGTTGGTGGAGTAATGGAACCAACATGAGCTCTAGGCCTTTCGCCTCCCGTCCCCTCCTCGTCCTTCTTCCTGTCCAAAAGGATATGTTGAAGTGTGTCTGTGCATGCGATCGACGGCGGTAGTGACGGATGACTTGCTTCTAGTAAGTTTCTTAATTGTCTTTAGTCCCGCCATGTCCTAAAACCTCAACTTCCTGACCTTCTTATCTATGAAAGTTTATTTATAAAAGTTCAGTTTGTGTGCCAATTAACAGAGTCATAACTTCATATATAAAGCATCTCTAGAGTCTCTACACTCCCTTCTTCTATTCCATGTCCATGCCCAGGTTTGTATTTTAAATCCTCTAGGTCGATTAATAAATTTCAATCAAAATCTATTGATAGCCTTAGCTAACTTTAATTGGATCCAATCCAAGTCTAGAAGGTTTTTACATTGCTCCTGCCCTAAAGCCTTAGCTTCATGATCCTCTCATGTATAGTCTGTCTATAAAAATTTAGCATGTGCTAATTGGCACAAAGTCAAAACTTCATGTAGGAGGTCAGTTCTTAAAGTTCAGTACCACTGTATTATGGGTTCGAGAGATCAAAACACTATGGCATTGATTTTAAAGATTCAACACCGCTTTAGTAGTGCTGATTTTCAAAACTCAATACTATTGTATTACTACAGAATCGAGAAATCAGAACATGTTGTTGATTTTGATTTTGAAGGTTTACCACCACTTTGATGCTAGTTTTCAAAGTTCAATACCACTACCACTGTGTTGTTGGTTCGAGAAACCATAATATTATATTGTTGATTTTGAAGATTCAACACCACCTTGATGTTGATTTTCAAAGTTCAATACCATTGTATTGTGGGATCGAAGCCTTCAGAACATTGTAGTGCTAATTTTGAAGGTTCAACATCATTTTAGTACTGATTTTTAGTATCACTGTATTGCTGGTCCGAGAAATCAGAATACTTTAGTGTTGATTTTAAAGGTTCAGCCCCATTTTAGTTGGTACTATTTTTAAAGTTCAACACTGCAGGGTTTGTTTTCAAAATTCAACACCAATGCATTATTGTGTTTGAAAAATTAAAATATTATACTAGTGATTTTAAATGCTCAGAATCATCACTTTTGTGATCGTTTTTAAAGTTCAGCGTTATTGATTCGAGAAATTAAAATATTATGGTGTTAATTTGATGGTTGCGTACTAATTTAGTGTTGATTTTTAAAGTTTAATATCATTGTATTATAGAGTTTGAGAGATCAAAATTATATTGATTTTGATGGTTCAATATGTATTGAATTTTAAACTTCAGTATTATCATACTACATATAAAAAAAATAAATCATTTATAAGCTATCTATTTTTATGTTATAATTGTCCCACTACTTTGGTGCGATGATAAATAATGGGATGAGTTATAAATAGGATTCGAATCTCACTTAGCTCTTACATATTGGTATCTATATAAGTAATTATTTAATGGGTATCAAATACCTCGTCAGGTATTTAATTTTCTCATATAGGATAAAATGTTTTTCGTAATTTACCTATTTATATTTTATTATAAATTAATTATACAGTGATAAGGAGGGGTTCCATTAAAGATGGGTTAAAATAAGGAAGAGCGGCTAACGTGGACGTCAAAGTCAAGATAGTTAAAAGTCCAAGTCCACTAATTGGCGAAGTTGGTAGAACAAGCCTCCAAAGCTGATCGAACTTGACAGTCCGAACGACCATCCTCTGAAAGCTTACAACTGGGGTTAAGTGCCGCCGAGTGGACGGCGTGTCCGGTCGAACGAAAGGCAACCAGATAGCCGAGTGAAGAAAAATAGCTCTGTTCGGTACAACTGAGCTGGGACGTCCTTACCGAGCGGCCTCTTGTCGGCCCACAGTGGGATCCATCTATATATATCATCGTACCTTTTTGGAGGTTTGTGTCACTGATAACAGAGCATGTCCAACGGGTAAATCGTACTTTACAAGCTTCAAACCCCGTCACATAAGAAATTTATGTGTTCGTTTAAAAAAAGATGATAATTTTTAGCTTGTCTTTTACTCAGATACTTTGAAAAATATATATACGCTTTGAGATGTCTACACGGATACCACAATAACACTATAAAAAGGAGTTTCGCGGAGGAATGCAAAATCTTGTTATATTCTACACGCTCTGCTATAATTTTTTTTTACTGTTCTCCATAAAATCAAAGGCTAACTTAAGTGTCGGAGAACCAACACCGAAAATTCTTTTCCAACATGATACTAACACTCCCGATTTCACAAGATACCAAAAAAATATATCAACCCATAAAACCACATTCTCAACCTATCATTTTTCTCACTTAACCGGATCACTAATAATACTGAATCAGATGAGTTATATTGAGGATTCGAATCTCAACGTATATTAGGCCTGAGGAGTTGGGTTGACCTGTACTTTTGAGAATTTTAATCAGAATTGTTAAAAGAAATCCTACTCGAAGGCACGCCACCTGCAGCAGTCGGTCACTCCCCCTGCAGCACAGCAGCAGTCGGTCACTCCACCTTTTGCGATGATGTCACTGCTTAGCTCCGTCCCGCCCTCCAAGCCAGCCAACCCGCATTTTCGGAACCCTAAAACTCCACATTCTCCCTTCTCCATTCAGCGAGCAGCGCTATCACATGCCTTCGCTTACTGATTCATCCTGTGTGGCAGCATCCTTCGCCACATTCTCCATTCAGCATCGTGCATCTCGAGGAGAATGATGAGAAGCCCTGTCTGCAGGACCACATGGAGGAGCTGCTTCTCTCCCACCCCCCAAAAAGATACGCTTTTTTCGAGATCTTATCATCTTTTTTTTTCCCCTCTCCAAGTTTATCATATTCATATTCATATTCATATTCATATTCTGACTTATGCTATCAAGATTTGACTATTTCAACTAGATGATCTATCAACCTAAACAAACTGGTCAATCTGTTCTCTACTGTACAGATAATTTATAATTCTTCCTTGGAAATGTTATCTGTCGTATCTACAGTTAAATATCCGAAAGAATGACACTTGGTTGGTATGGACATCTCAAGGACTGCTTTTTACAATTTGCAAATCTTTCGTGTTTAGTTTCTAAACCTCAGAGCCTGCAATTAGTTAACAAACGCAGGGATTCTTAAAGATGCCATGTTCAAACTCCTAGTTAGCTGATCACTGCTTCATCATTTTTTTATACACCTTTTAGGGCCGTAGGTGAAATAGACTCCCCTGATTGGATCCCTTCTGTGGCCTAAACATCATAAACGTGTCAGAGCAAGCATCTGAATAGTGTTAACCTCGTGATTAATCCTTCACCCTAAAGTAAGATTATCTATCTTAATCATGTATTCTGTCCCCTGCAAAGTTTGGTTAATTAATATAGGCACCAGCTATATGGATGGACCAACGTGGATTCATAAAGGACGATGTAATGTCAAATTGTTTTCTAGCATCAGTATTCTGAGTGATAAGCACGAGCTAGTGTTATCCTGACCACACGGTCATAGAGCTGGGGAAGCATTATATTTCTTAATTTGGTAGATTTAAGAAGTAGGCAAGGCTCAACCACACCATCAATGTATATCATATGACACAAATGAAAAACTTAAATTTAAGTCGTCTGTTAATAATTGTAATGGATTTGTAGCCAAATTCTCATAGACTTGTAAGGTTCAGGGAACATAGTACTGGATCTACTGGTATAGAAACTTGCAGTTTGTTGTGATTCCAAGTGTACCATTTCTAAGATCTAGTGCCACACATAGGAAGTTTGATGGGACAAATTTAAATATAGTTGTTCATCATAAAATTTATTTTCAATCTGCAATTTGGTTGTCCTTACCATCCTGGCAATTAGAGTAGTTGAGTGCTATCTCAGAAGCCTAAGGTCACTAAATCATTCTTTAGAAGCCTAGCACAATTATCAGTGGCTTAATACGTAATTACATGCAAAAACATTGATGTAATATGAAATTATAATTGGCAGCCAAGGTAGAAGCAGGCTTAGAAGAGAAAAAAGTGTTGAGTTAATTTGATAGGAAATGTTCAACATAGAGGAACTTGGGATGCAAGAAGTGTTATGTTTTGTAACCTTTCATGTCCTATATTGGTTTTCTTGGCATGAGATTGGCAGGTTGGGGCAGCATGAAGCATACAAGAAGAGTACATGTGCCTACAAGAGAAGATTATATCCACAATCTACTAAACATTGTCTTGAACAGCTCCATGCAATCACATAAGAGGATGTCTATGCATGTGCATGTGATTCATCACGTCGTTATACAAATGTAGTTAATTATATATTGCCGTCGTCGTCGAGTCAGATTACTTAGATGGAAGATATAAGGAAAGTGACATGAAAATGGTACGTAATGATGGAGCTTCATACATATTTTTATGAGCTTTACTCTTCCCCTTTTAGCTTTCCATCCAAATAAATACAACCTTAATCAACAACTATCAACATGTAAGTTGGCACTTACGGAAATTTTAGTCAACGGTTGAAGCAAAAATTCTTTCTAGGCTATGCCATAGCAATCAAAATTTTTGTCATGCATTCCAAGTTGGCTCAAATCAAAACTCTTCCATTTTTTTTCCTTCTTTTTTGTCTTTTTATAAGTGATGGTTTGGTAGCAAATTAGGAATATTTCTTAGATCATTTTGGATAATGGATGAAAATTTTCCAGAATACTAGAAAAACAATTGGTTAATGTTTAGCGCTGCAAAGTTGCAATTTGGATTTATCACTTGAACATGTATCTGCAAGGATTTTATTTTTCATGGTTACTTTTTTTTTTCTTCCTGTTTCTTTACAGAAGTATTGTTCTGAGGGCTGCCGGACCAGTTGCCGGAGAAGGATTCAGCAATCTAAAAGACTAAAAAAAAATTATCTTCAGGAGTTGAAGTATTCATCTAGGGAATTGGACCTTTAACTATTCCAAATGGGGAATGGAGATTAGTCATCTGCTACTAGAGAATTCCTTTCTGTCTATTTAACCGTCCTCTCTTTCTTTTCTTCAATTTTATCCACTGCAGTGGGGTGCCCTCATACTTTCACATTCTTGGACAAGAACAAGGAAGGCTTTTGGGTCTAATTTCTTCTGTCAAGTGATCCTCAAAGGCATATTGCTGTTTGTTGGATTGAAACCATGAGAGTAAGGACCAGAAAACACTTGAACTAGCTTTTAAGCCTGCTGGAATTTTGGTTTTGATGCTATTCCTTGGATTAGATCTTTAGCTGGGTGCAAAACAAGTTCAATGGGAGGCAGGAGAAGAAGAGATTCGATGCAGGAATGAGCTCGGCCCGTTGTAAGTGATGCTTTCATCTCTCATGAAAAGATATGCTGCTTAATTTGTTTTCGTTGGTTCTCCATATATTGTTCTTTTCTTTAAAAATTTATTTTCTTTTAGAATGAAAAAGATGTATATGTTGCTATGATACTCAGTTTTTTTATCTTTATCGAAACACTTCTGTTTCTCAAAATATGTTTTTCACTCAACTGCACTCAAAAATATTATCCTACATTTTAAATATTTGAATTTTTGTTGCTTACTCTAAAAACTTAAGATATTTGGAAATAACTAGCATTAGTATTAAGGTATAACATCCCTAATGGGTAAGGCATCCATGAATGCAGACAAATCACAAGATACGTCAAGACAACCATTGACATCGCATAAAGGAATTCATACATAGTCATTAAACAATTGGAAAACAAAATCATGATAAGCTAAACTCACTCAAATTCTATGGCATCTTAATTGATTAGGTGAACATCGTCTTAATAGTTAAAACATGCTAGCTCTTAGATTCTTGTTTTGTATTTTTTACTAGGGAATTTTCATGCAAAGATGTGTTATAGTATCAATCAACCATCATATCGCATTATTGAGCGTAAACTCATATCTACTAATATGTTCTTCAGATGATTGCATGCCTGATACTCTGGAAGAACAGAGTGAGCAGCCACGTGCATTGCTGTCAATTGGCACATTTGGAAATAATGAGTTGAAGGAAGAACCTCAGAGAGATGATCAGCCTCCGAATCTGGACTCCTCAGGCAGATTATCTGATTTCACTGTTGAAGACGTTAACAAATTACAAAAAGAACTAAAAAAGCTACTCTCACGCAAGTCCAAGTCCAAGTCCAAGTCCAAAACTAGTGTTGGATCGGAGATGGGTGAAGAAGATAGAGCCAACTTGCCATTGGACAGATTCCTCAATTGTCCATCGAGCTTGGAGGTTAACAGGACTGCTACCGTAAACAACGGGGATCTGTCACCAAACACCAAGCTCATACTATACAAACTGAAAGATGTGTTGCTAGGTAACCACAACCCGATTAAGAAAAAATCTATTTCCTTTCTTCTGGAGAAGATGTTTATGTGTGGCAGTGGCTTTGCACCTGCTCCAAGCTTAAGAGATCCCATAATTGAGTCAAGGATGGACAAGGTATGTTTCCATTCATTGTTTTTTTTCTTTATTTTTAATTGAGGCAACTAACCAGTAGATTAAATTTAACAGATTTTAAGAGCAATTCTCACAAAGACGATTTGCCAGCACTGTTCTGCACCAATTCCACCAAAGAAATATCTTGAGAATACACCACAAGAGCAAGCACACAAAGAGGACGAGGAATGCAGGAGGAAATCTAAATGGGTCAAAACAGATTCAGAGTGTTAGTTCAACCACCATTGCTACTTAAGTTTTCAGCTCTTGTTTACTTTTTTTGCAAGTGCATTCATGGATTGATTGTGTGTTTACCTTGCCTCCAGTTATTGTCTTAGAGATCTAGCAACCAATTGTCGAAGATGAACTCAGAGACCTATGCGCGACGCGTAAGATTTCAAACCTAATACCCAGAAGCAACAAACACAAACATGCTTTGCCAATTTGTGACTGAGACTGCAGCTGCTCAGTGACAGTGGGAACAATGGAATTGCAAGCTTTATATCATCAATGTCAATGCCACGCAGAGATTTTTGAATGTTTTGAATATTGTTTGATGAGTCCTCAGTTGTGCATATCTAAAGGGAGTTGAAAATAAATAGAGAAGATTGTAAGATTTTTTTTTTTTTTGCAATTCATAATTGGGTAACTTTATCTTGTTTGTCATTGTTGTTAATTTTTTGTCCCACTAAGTTATAATAGGTTATAAATCTTTATCCCACTAAGTTATTGGATTTGTTTTTTTATTTATATTTAATACATTCAACTTTTTATCGAACTTGGTAAATAAGTTTTCAAAATATCTAAATTACGTATCATAGTTTTAAAATTATCAAATCACGTACTCATTTTTTGTTACCCTCATCCTCAAATCAATTCGATTGGAAAAATTTTTCAGTTGAATTGATTTTTTCTATGTGTTTGAAAAAAATTCATCAGTCATTTTCGATCAAAATCGATTGATGGAGCTAGAGATCTAGAAATAACATGAAATCAATTCTTATATGTTCGTCTAATTCTCTTGATTGTAAAAATACTATTAAACATTAATTTGACACAATATATTGAGAGCAGTGATTTTTTTAAATATGAATACATTCGAAAAATTAATTCATATTTAAAAAATTATCGTTCTCAATATATTCAGTCAAATTAATATTTGATAGCATTTTTACAATCGAGAGAACTAGACGAACATATAGAAATTGATTTTATGTCATTTCGAGGTCTCTATGTCCATCAACTGGTTTTGGCCGAAATCAGTTGATGGACTTAGAGACCTCGAAATAATATGAAACTAGTTCCTATGTATTCGTCTAGTTCTCCTGATGGTAAAAAAAATTATCAAACATCAATTTAACCCAATATATTAAGAGCAGTGTTTTTTTAAATATGAATGTATTTAAAAAATTAATTCGTGTTCAAAAAATCACCGCTCTCAATATATTGAGTTAAATTGATGTTTGAGAGAATTGATACAATCATAAGAACTAGAAAAACTCATAGGATCTGGTTTCACTCCATTCCGTGCTCTCTAGATCTGTCAATCGATTTTGACCGAATGAATCTATATTATTTTATTTAGGTTGATTTGACCATAGTTAAAAAAAAAAATTCATTGCTCTCAATAGATTGCATCAAATTGATATTTGATATCGATAGTATTTTTATAATCAGGAGAACTAGACGAATACATAGAAATTGATTTTATATCATTTCAAGGTCTTTAGGTCTATCAGTCGATCTTGGCCTTGAAATGACATGAAACAATTTCTATATGTTCGTCTAGTTCTCCTGATTATAAAAATACTATCAAATGTCAATTTGACTCAATACATTGAGACCAATGATTTTTTGAACACGAATGTATCCGAAAAATTAATTTATGTTTAAAAAAATCATTGCTTTTAATATATTATCTCAAATTTATGTTTGATAGTATTTTTATAATCAAAAGAACTAGATGAACATATAGGAATTAATTTCATATTAATCCAAGATCTATAAGTTTATTAATTGATTTTGATTAAAATTAGTTGTTGAATTTTTCAAATGGAATGAAATCGACATTTATTTATTTATTCACTGAATTCAGTAAAAAGTTATAATAAATTTTATCTCATTAATTATGTTTTTTTATTGCAAGTCTCTTTCCATATTAACGTGTCGACTGTATAACGTGTGTATCTATTATAGTATCAAATCAATTGATTTCCGAATTTGATCAAAAAGCTGATAAATCTCTATCCCACTAAACGTCTGGATTTAAATTTTTTTAATAATATTTATATTTATATTTATATTTATATTTATCTTTATTAATTAATTTTGTCTCTTTATTATTAGTTCACAGTCTCTTTCTATCTTAACGTGTAAATCTATTAGGTCTCTTTTCTCTATTATTAGCGTGTAATATTTATTATACTCTGACATGTATTTGTCTAATATAATATAATATAGCATTAAAATAAAACGGTTGACCTACACCCAAATACGTTTTTGACTGCATTGGTTTTTCCTCTGTTTTTGTCGGGATGTGAATGCGTTGACTTGTTTCAATATGTCCACGGCCGAGTGGTTTGACTATTCGGATGCCACGTCAATAAAGTGCAAAACTTAATTAATTCGGATTTAACGTTCTGTTTCTCTGTCACGCACCTTTCATTTTCGGCCTAGCCCTTTTTGTTTTCCGGCTAACCAAATGCGACCCGATGTCGATTAGGGTTTGAATTTTCAAATGTCAGATCTCATTTAAGTCCTAACGGAAGCCCTTTTCTATTTTCTGGACCCACGTGGGAATCAGCTGACTTCAACGTGTCTGCAAGTGGGAATGTCGGGATGAAATCATCACTTTTTGATATAAAGTATAAATATGATTAATTTGAGTTAAGAAAAAAAAAAGGTGACATAAATCCTTATCGTTCCTTCCTTTTTCTATCCCTTTGGTTTTCGTTATCTTCTGGAAAAAGTTCATGCACGTCTGTATAACGCGTTAAAAATTTAGTTGTATTAAAAGTGTTTGAATCCCTGAGTGAGAATATCAGAGGATTACTCAATTATATCTCTATCTTATGATGTGTTATATTGTCTCAGGGTTATGATGTCGTGATAAGATATTCAGATTATCATTTAAATATTTATAATTTAAATTTTAATTATTATGTATTTGTAAAAAAATTTCCTCCAAATGAAGGATGTAAAGAATGTTGAATTTTTGAACTGACTGTATCATGTACACTTTTCAATTTATCCTGATGATTAATAAAAAATTTTTATAGGACCGAACCGATCATTCAGAGATAATCAATCAAATTAATTATTATTATTTTTATGATGTGCTACATCACTTTAATTGAATGGATAGTCAATAAAATTAATTATTATTATTATTCTTTTATTAATGATGTGCTACATCACTTTAGGTTAGTATTGTCTACGTATTAAAGGAGATTTGTGTTTAAATATATTTAAAAAGAATTTTATTTTAATCTTAATTAATTTTTCTTTGAAAAATATTTTTATCTATAATTATATGGGTTACTCAGGTCAAAGCTATTTTAATATTTATTAATATTGGTATATCAATTTTAAATGTACTATGATGTATAATTTTTATTATAATTAATTAATATTAATTAAAAATATTTTAACATAGTAAACAAACTATTTAAAAATATTCTAACAAGCGTGCTTCTAGAGTCCCAGCGTTGCTCGTTTGGTCAACGCGAAAAAGGACGATGGAAAACTAATAACGGAATCCGTGACGTCATCACCGGATAGATATTTCGGCATTTTCCCAACCCGTGCGCACGTGACTTCTAGAATTTCTCAAACAAGCGCTACAATTTCAGATTTTTCCAAAGACGTATTTTAAAAAAATATATATTATTATTATTATTATTTTTTTTAAAAAGTACGATCGTGTTAATCGAGCGAATAGGTTAGGAGCCTAGCCGGGATTTTAGACCAAGAGCGATAATTTTAAAAATTTCAAATATTAATTTACATCAGTTTTTTATCTTTCAAAAATCTAAATTTTAAATTTAATGAGTTAAAAATAAACTTTCATTCAAAATTTTTGATTTTGACTCTTGATTGAAATAATGATGTGTTGATCTCTAGAGCTTATCTATGACTTAAAATTTAAAAAATCATTTGTAATTTTATTTTCTCATAATATTTAGCATAAATTTTCATTCTGATCTAAATATTCATTCTAACTAGCAACCTAATAAAATAAAATTTATAACAATCTCATTTTTATTCACATTATAGTCGACAATATTCTTTCTTAGTTCAAAATTATTAGAATACTCATTCGAATAAGCATTAAGAAGTGGAGAAGACAAAGGAGGAGGTGGTGGTGGAGTGGGAGATGCCTTGTTTGAAGTAGGTTCATCTCATATTTTTTTAAAATATTTTAATATTACTGTTTCACCTAATTTATTATTAGCATAATATTTTAGAAACATAATATGTTGGTCCCTTTGGCGGCCGGCTAAAAGGGGATTGAATAACCCTGCAAAAATAAAAAGCAAACCCTTCTCGGACTTCTTAAACTAACACTTGCATATAATTTAAAAGACAATAAACTAAAAGAAGAGGCACAAGAGTTTATTTGGTTACAACTGGGAAGGTTGTTAATCCAAGGAGAATGAAGCGCAATAGATATCTCCTTTCGGGCAGAGAAGCCTCTTATAGCATCCAAGCATAGAAAAATAAGAAGCTAAACTAACAATGAAAGCATACAAGTGTTGTAATCAGAATGGCTTGTCTTGTTGAGTTTTTTGGACCAAGACTATATTTATAGCATTGGTCAGGGCGCTTGGAAGGGTTTCAGGCGCCTGAGAGGGGATAAAACTTTATCCCTTCTCACATAGATCGCGTTTGACCGTGATCTAGATAACATCCAGGTCCGGGTGCTCGGAAGGGTTCCGGGCGCCCCAAACTGGTCCGGGTGCCCGAAAGGGTTTCGAACACCCGGACCAAGAAAGTCAATAGTGTTGACTTTTTTAGTCCGAACCCTCTGCTTTGGTTCAACTTGCCTTGGTCTGGGTCTTCCAATCTGGCTTCGCTTGCTTGGGTGATCTCAGCCATTTGGAATAGGGCTCACCCGAACCTAACTTCCGGCCTTCTCGAGCAGGCTTCCGTTCCGGCTTCTCGTCCCTCGGAATTGTCGTGTGCTTCCTTCTCGTCCGCCAGCGTGCTTATCCGCAGCTATTCGTCCATCGGACGCACCGAGCCCATCAGCTCTCTCCCGTGCCGACCTTCTCGCTAGCTGCGTCTCTTGCTCCCCGAGCAATCTTCCGCTTCGGCTTTTCGTTCCTCGGAAACTCCGCACGCTTCCTTCTCGTCCGCCGGTATACTCTTCTGCAGCGCCTCGTCCCTCAGACACATCGAGCCCGTCTGCTCTCTCCCGCGTCGTCCTTTTCGCTAGTTGCATCTTCCGCTCGACTTCATGTGCTCCTAAGATCCTGCACACTTAGACACAGGGTTAAAACACCACGGGACCTAACTTAACTTGTTTAATCACATCAAAACAACCTTGGGATTCCAACAATCTCCCCTTTTTTGATATGAGCAATCCAAGTTAAGCTAGGGTTAACCAACATAAATTAAAGGTAATAAATCTTGCATGAAAGTGCAAAAAAGATAGAAATTTGCAAAGCTACCTCCCCCTAGACTTAATATTCCCTTCTCTCCCTTTAATCACATAAAAAATGAAATTCATTAAAATGTCTAACGGTTCATTTTCAAGACGAATAAGAGAATTTAAACTCTGAACTTATCAAGTTAAAATGACATGAAAAAAAAATCATTAATCTCAAACATAAGTTTAAAAAAATGATAGTGAAAACCTTAAGTCAATTTTTGAAATCATGAAATATTTTCTGAAAAATAGAACATGCATTTTGACAAAAGAAAATATATTTTCAAGATTTAAATAAATTGTATAGAAATAAGCCATTAAAGCAATTGAATAAACTCAAATGAAATTTTTGTAGTAAAAAAAATTACGAAAAGAATAACGCTAGCATACTCTTGAGAACAAGAAAATTTTAAGTTATTGCTAATTCTTTTCATTGTGATACTTAAATTTCCATTTTAGTCTATTATAATTTCTCAAATTTAAAACAGAGAATTTTGAATATACAGAAAATTTTAAACTCTGTATTTGTTCCTCTAACATATCATTTTTTATTTTTAGTTTGTCAAAATTCGTTAATCGCCAAACTGTTGCTTGAGTTTCTTTTAACTCACTATTCTCTGTTAATAGCATTTTAGGTTTTAATTCGCAAATTTTTTTCAAAAATATGATTTCTAATTTGTAAAAATCTTTCGACAATATAATTTATGATTCGAAAAAATCTTTTGACAATATAGCTTCTACTTCGCAAAAATCTTTCGACAATATAATTTCTAATTCGAAAAAAAAAATTGACAATATAACTTTTCCTTCGCAAAAATCTTTCGACAATGTTTTGATTGAATTAATCAATTGGTCAAGAGATGGAGACCATACATGACTTACCTGTTGGATTGTGATGCGCTAGAGGGGGGGGGGGGGGGAATAACACTCGTGGCTTTCACGCGTTTCGGAATCGTAAAATTCGTTCGAGAGTTTAAGCAGCGGAAATAATAAAAAGGAAAACAATCACAAACACACGACCCAAGAATTTACTAGGTTCGGAGCCTAGGGCGACTCCTACTCCAAGGCCTACGCTCGTTGAGCGTTTCCTTTGGGCAATAACTATAATCGTGAAAAGTTTTATAGAAATGCAATACAAGTACAACAACAACAATCTTTTACCGACAACAAAAGAATAGTAGAATCGCAACTTCTGGTTGTCGGGGCGTAGCTGCAACACTTCAGGGTTGTCTCTTGAGCAGCCAACAGTCGGAAGAAAGTTTTTTAGTTGATTCTTTACTCTATTGCTCGAACACCCCTTTTATGCACTGCCGAAGGTGCCTCAAACCTCATCCAAGGCGCCTCCAAGCTTCCCGAGTCAGCCGCGTGGATCAGCGCAGAAACCTTCGTCACTTATCCTGCTTGAGGCGCCTCCATGGCTAGTCCAAGGCGCCTCCTGCTCTAAGGCGCCTGCAGCTCCATCCGAGGCGCCTCCATCTCTTCTTCGCAGCCAACTTTTGTTTTGCACCCGAGGCGCCTCCAAGCTTCATGGAGGCACCTCGTGTTGGGATCCTTCGTACGGAGGCTAGAGAGGGGGGTGTGAATAGCCGACCCCAAATCGTCGCGTTTCTACAAACTAGGGTTAGCGCAGCGGAAAATAACACGTAGAAACGAAAGAAAAGAAGACAAACGTCAAACAAACCGATGTAACGAGGTTCGGAGATTAGGGCTCCTACTCCTCGGCGTGTCCGTAAGGTGGACGAGTCCAGTCAATCCGTCGGTGGATGAGTCCCCGGAGAACCGGCTAATATGAACTCCTTCTGGGTGGAGAAACCTCGCCACAAAACTTGCAACAACAAGAAGGAGTACAAGAAATACAAGGAGAAAGACAAGAACAATGTACAAACACTAACTCGCCTTCTCGTCGACTGCCTGTGAAGCAACAACTTCTCGGACAACAGCAGCAGCTGACCGTCGACTGGAAGCTCACACGAAGCTTACTGGGGAGAGCTCAACAAAGCTCAGATCGCAAGCAGCAGCAAGCTAGAAGTAGGAGAAGCAGAAGAAGAGTTGAGGCTCGCAGCAGCAGCCCTCCTTTTATAACCTGCGAAGAAACACAGAAGAAATCTAGCCGTTGCGTCGCAACGGCTAGTGCCTGGATCGGTCTGTGGACCGATCAGGCTCCATGTGGATCGGTCCACAGACCGATCCTATTCCCTAGCCTTCGCTTCTGTTCCGTCCCTGATCGGTCCATGGACCGATCAGGGAACCTCCTGATCGGTCCACAGACCGATCAGGGAACTTCCTGATCGGTCTGGGGACCGATCAGCCCCTCTTGCGCCTCGCTCCTGTTCGGCTTCTGATCGACTCCTGATCGGTCACCAGACCGATCAGTTATCACACAGTAGGCTACTGATGTGTTACTGATCGGTCACCAGACCGATCAGAATATTCGAGGTATCACTGGATCGATCACCAGATCGATCCAGTTCATGGTTTTCGCCCAAACCAAGTCCAAACCAACATCCGGTCAATCTTGACCTGTTGGTACATTGCGCCTAGCATCCAGTCACTCCCTTGACCTGCTAGGACTCCCCGCTAAGTGTCCGGTCAATCCCTTTGACCCACTTAGACTTTTCTCTTCGTACCAAGTATCCGGTCACTCCTATGACCTACTTGGACTTCCCATCACCAGATGTCCGATCACCCTTGATTCATCTGGATTTTCCCTTGCCCGGCTTCACTCACCAGGACTTTCACCTAGTTTCACTCACTAGGATTTTCACCTGGCTTCACTCACCAGGATTTCCACAACTACCTGGCTTCACTCACCAGGACTTCCGAACTGCCTAGCTTCACTCACTAGGACTTTCCCTTGCCTGGCCTCACTCACCAGGACTTTCCAAACTACCTGGCTTCACTCACCAGGACTTTCACGAATGCCTGGCTTCACTCACCAGGACTTTCACTTTCACCTAGCTTCACTCACTAGGATTTTCACCTGGCTTCACTCACCAGGATTTCCATCCCCGGCTTCACTCACTGTGACTTTTCCCGTGCCAAACTCCTGCTTGGACTTTCCCGCCAAGTCTCCATACTTGGACTTTCCGCGTGTACCCGCTTGGACTTTTCCCCGTGCCAAGTCTCCGTGCTTGGACTTTTCCAGCCAAGTCTCCATACTTGGACTTTTCGCCAAGCTCCTGGACTTTTCAATCAGTCAACCAGTCAACCTTGACCTAAGGTTGCACCTACAATCTCCCAAACACCTATTCTTGTCAAACATCAAGAATACAACTCTCTTCTCGTCAAACATCGTCAAACATCAAAACACAACTCGAGTCAGGTCAACTTGAGTCAGGTCAACCAGGTCAACCTTGACCTAAGATTGCACCAACAATCTCCCCCTTTTTGATGTTTGACAAAATCCAAAATCAAGTTAGGTTAACCCGATAACCTAACTTAGGTTTTCCAATGTTCTTTCTTGAACATTCTTCCAAAACCTACACTCTCCCCATTGGGACATCTCTCCCCCTTGGGACATCTCTCCCCCTTTTTGACACACATCAAAAAGAGGGAATCAAGGTCAAGAGTTTCTTCCTAATGAAAGTCCCATACCTTTCATTGAAACCCTTAATTTCCCCCTTGAAACTAAACTCAACACTCAACTTAGTGACAATCCCATATCACTGATCCTCAAAAGTCTTAAAAACTCCCCTAAAAGTCAACTCCCCCTTGACAATTAGTTAAGACTCCCCCTAAACACCGGATCGATCAGGACCCCTCTGGATCGGTCCAGTGACTGATCCAGCCTTGGACAGACTCGAGTTCTGATTTCCTTCTCCCGAAATTCAGAAACTCACAACAAATTCCAGAAAATTTGAAAAATTGTGAAATTTTGAGGATACATTCCTCATACCATATACTATCAAGGAAAAATAGTTTTCTATGAAAATAACTTCCATTTTCAAATCTTGATACAAAGTTCAAAAACTTTGAAATAGTTCAAAGTTAAGTCAACTTTGTATCAATTTGCTCAATGATGAATGCTATCACTAAAATGGCTTCATCAAGGTTTTTCAAATCAATTTCAAAATGATTTTAAACCTTTTAATTTAGGACCATAATCTTAAGGCTAAATGTACATGACTTGTACAAAAGCTTTCCCTATGATCCCCAATCTCTTGAATTAGGCTCATCTAGGTACAAGAACTATGTACCTTGATCCTAACTCATGATCCTAATAGCTCACACACATCTAAAGTGTATCAACACATCCAAGTTAATTTTGATGTGAGATATGAGTTTAGGTCATCTTAGGCTAAGTTCTCATGCATTTGCTAAACTACACTTTAATCTCAATATCAAAATGTGTTTTTATCCTTAAATCAATTTCATTGATCATTAATGCAAGAGATGATGACATGGCATGAAATAATATCATAAATAGAAGCATGTGCCAATGTCATGATGTCATGGCATAAAGTTTGGAACTTAAATAAACATGACATAAAACTAACCTAAGCATTATCATGACATTTCAAAAAAAAATAAACTTAAATATGATGTCATGACATGTGAGGGCAAACAATCATGGCAAGATTTAGCATGAATAAGACATACCTAGATTACCTATCTAAGTATCATTAGCCTTAGCTAATACTTAAGCTTTAACCCTTGATTGTCCTAATATGCCAAAATCCTAATTTTGACACTTCTTGAACTCTAAATTCATTCATGCCACTTAAAGATCAAATTTATCCTCAAATCTTGGCATGTTTCATTTTTCCTCAAGAGTTCTCTAGATTTTTCCAAATTGTGCCAATTGAAATTATCATCATCATTTTCCATGATGGCACATTTTACTCTTCCAAGGAGTAAATATTCCATTTCATTTTCAAAGGTTCCCAAAAACCTTGAAAATGCTCCTTGAGCGTCAATTTCCTCAAAGTTGGGTTAACTACCCTTCTAATCGGAGTTGACACTCTCTAACCCATCTATGGGGTAGAGAAGATGCTCCTAGGAACCCAATACCTATTTGAGCTCATTGGGTTCACTAAATATTCACTAGGGATAGCTTCCCTAGCAACCCTCCTAATGACCCTCTTAAGCTTTAAAGCCTTGGTCATTTGGGACTCATCAAGATCAACTCTAGGGGTGACTCCCCTTGTGACCTTGGTGATGGTCTTCCTAGCCCTAGATTTTGTTCCATAATCGAATGGAACATTATGATAAGTGGGCTTGATCACTTGGGACTTAGGTTTGTGACCCAAACCTTTCTTGTCCTTGGACATTGGTTTTTTGACCCTTAAACCCTAGAGATGACTTCTCCAAGTTCTTAAGAGCCTTTTCCAAAGTATCAAGTCTTGACCTCAAGACTTGATTCTCCTTCTCTAATACCTCAAGTTTTAATTTGTCATTGTTCTTTGAGGCATTCCTAGGCATGTGTCTAGTTGATTTGGGATTCCTACCTAGGTTTTCCTTAGCCTTAGATGAGTTAATTCTAGGATTGGCTTTCCTAGTGTTATCCTTATCTAGGCTCACATGTTTGGCACCTAAGCACATATATTGATTCCTAAGATTATCATGCTTATCATTCTTGACAATTGCAATAAAACTACTAGCATGAGTCTTATTATTATTGCAAGAATGTGCCTTAAATGTTACCTTAGGGTTTGCCTTAGCTCCCCCTATCGACGTGCTCGGTCTCTTGTCCTTGTGAGATTGCCTCCCCCTCGGACATTGACTCCGATAATGTCCCCTTCGCTTGCATTGAAAGCACACCACGTGCTCTTTGCCTTTGCATATCGGGACTCCGGCTTCCTTGACCTTTGGTGCCGGTGGAGTCTTTCTAACCCTCTTTGGACACTTACTCTTGTAGTGCCCAAACTTCCTACACTCAAAACACATTATGTGTAATTTGCTTGAAATCACAGTTCCTGTCTGGAGTTGATGTAGATGAGCTTTCTTCTTCATCCCTTCCGGAGGTAGATGTCTCTTCTTGCTCCGATCTTGAACAAGAGCTCTCCTCCTCTTCTTCCTTGGATGTTGAGTAGCCCTCAACTCCCAATTCGCTTCCTGCATGATGTGAGCTACTTGGCTCACTAGGCTCCTCTTCATGGAATTTTGCCAAATTGTTCCACAATTCCTTGGCGTTGTTGTACCTATCTATCTTGCACAAAACATTATTAGGTAAAGCAAATTCAATAATTTTTGTTACCTCGTCATTGATTTCGGATTGTCGGATTTGCTCTTTCGTCCACTCCTTCTTCTTGATAGGTTTTCCTTCCTCATCCATCGGAGGGGAAAACCCTTCTTGTACACAAAACCAATTTAACATATTAGTCCTAAGAAAATACATCATCCTTACCTTCCAATATGTGAAGTTGTCGTGAGACTCGTAGAATGGTTGAATCGTGACATCTTCTCCATAGAGATCCATCTCTAGCCCGTGCTCCCCCGGGTGTTGATCCGTCGAAGAGCGGCCTTGCTCTGATACCACTTGTTGGGATCCTTCGTACGGAGGCTAGAGAGGGGGTGTGAATAGCCGACCCCAAATCGTCGCGTTTCTACAAACTAGGGTTAGCGCAGCGGAAAATAACACGTAGAAACGAAAGAAAAGAAGACAAACCTCAAACAAACCGATGTAACGAGGTTCGGAGATTAGGGCTCCTACTCCTCGGTGTGTCCGTAAGGTGGACGAGTCCAGTCAATCCGTCGGTGGATGAGTCCCCGGAGAACCGGCTAATATGAACTCCTTCTGGGTGGAGAAACCTCGCCACAAAACTTGCAACAACAAGAAGGAGTACAAGAAATACAAGTAGAAAGACAAGAACAATGTACAAACACTAACTCGCCTTCTCGTCGACTGCCTGTGAAGCAACAGCAGCAGCTGACCGTCGACTGGAAGCTCACACGAAGCTTACTGGGGAGAGCTCAACAAAGCTCAGATCGCAAGCAGCAGCAAGCTAGAAGTAGGAGAGGCAGAAGAAGAGATGAGGCTCGCAGCAGCAGCCCTCCTTTTATAACCTGCGAAGAAAGCGAAGAAACACAGAAGAAATCTAGCCGTTGCGTCGCAACGGCTAGTGCCTGGATCGGTCTGTGGACCGATCAGGCTCCATGTGGATCGGTCCACAGACCGATCCTATTCCCTAGCCTTCGCTTCTGTTCCGTCTCTGATCGGTCCATGGACCGATCAGGGAACCTCCTGATCGGTCCACAGACCGATCAGGGAACTTCCTGATCGGTCTGCAGACCGATCAGGCTTTGTGCTGATCGGTCCCCAGACCGATCAGCCCCTCTTGCGCCTCGCTCCTGTTCGGCTTCTGATCGACTCCTGATCGGTCACCAGACCGATCAGTTATCACATAGTATGCTACTGATCGGTCACCAGACCGATCAGAATATTCGAGGTATCACTGGATCGATCACCAGATCGATCCAGTTCATGGTTTTCGCCCAAACCAAGTCCAAACCAACATCCGGTCAATCTTGACCTGTTGGTACATTGCGCCTAGCATCCAGTCACTCCCTTGACCTGCTAGGACTCCCCGCTAAGTGTCCGGTCAATCCCTTTGACCCACTTAGACTTTTCTCTTCGTACCAAGTATCCGATCACTCCTATGACCTACTTGGACTTCCCATCACCAGATATTCGATCACCCTTGATTCATCTGGATTTTCCCTTGCCCGGCTTCACTCACCAGGACTTTCACCTAGTTTCACTCACTAGGGTTTTCACCTGGCTTCACTCACCGGGATTTCCACAACTGTCTGGCTTCACTCACCAGGACTTCTGAACTGCCTAGCTTCACTCACTAGGACTTTCCCTTGCCTGGCCTCACTCACCAGGACTTTCCAAACTGCCTGGCTTCACTCACCAGGACTTTCACGAATGCCTGGCTTCACTCACCAGGACTTTCACTTTCACCTAGCTTCACTCACTAGGATTTTCACCTGGCTTCACTCACCAGGATTTCCCGACTGCCTGGCTTCACTCACCAGGACTTTTCCCCGTGCCAAACTCCCTGTTTGGACTTTCCCCGTGCCAAGTCTCCATACTTGGACTTTCCGCGTGCCAAGCTACCTGCTTGGACTTTTCCCCGTGCCAAGTCTCCGTACTTGGACTTTTCCAGTGCCAAGTCTCCATACTTGGACTTTTCGCGTGCCAAGCTCCCTGCTTGGACTTTTCCCGAATCAGGTCAACCAGGTCAACCTTGACCTAAGGTTGCACCTACAATCTCCCAAACACCTATTCTTGTCAAACATCAAGAATACAACTCTCTTCTCGTCAAATATCGTCAAACATCAAAACACAACTCGAGTCAGGTCAACTCGAGTCAGGTTAACCAGGTCAACCTTGACCTAAGATTGCACCAACACCTCGGACACTGTTCATCCGAGGCTTAGCTTGTTCCTTTTGTACTTGTAAGACACGTTAGTCCTAAAACAACATACCCTGCAAGACAAAATTAGAACAGATATACACATGATAAATCAAGTGGTTGGCAGTCATCGGACTGTCCGGGTCTGATTTCGGATTTCCGACCGAAAACCCTAGGTCGACCCGACGCCTATTGTTCCCTCTGTGGGGAACACGTCCTCACCTACTCCTCTCAGGAGAGATTACCTGATGTCAGTCCGGTCCTCCAAACCGACTGGACTTTCTGCCTAGGGTTACCACCCCCTAGGACCTAAGGTTACCACCCCCTAGGGTTTTATCCACCTAGGGATACCATCCCCTAGGGTTTTCACCTTACCTAACCGCAGCTAGGATTTTTGCCTAAGAATACTTAGGACTTTTCTGCAATCTCCATCAGACATGTTAGATCACAAATAAGCTTAACTTTGATTCCTTTACCATTATCAAAATTTGGGTTCGATCGTCGGATGCTTTCCGTACCAACAATCTCCCCCTTTTTTATTATGATAACTGAAATTCAAAGTTAAGTAAAATAGATGCATAAACGATCTTCAAAGTTTAAGTAAGAAACATAAACAAGCTTAAATAAATAAATTTAAGTGCAAGCATAATTTAAGCTAAAACATACTTAAACTTTTAACAATGTAAGGCTCCCCCTTAATAAGAGCTCTTTTAAATTTAAATTTTAAATTTTGCGAATTGAATTTTAAAATTTTCCCTACTCTCCCCCTTTGCCATATATCAAAATAAACAAAGTAGTTACAAGAAACAGTGATCAATGGCCTTAACTTGTTTTTAACTTTTCAAAAATGTTTAGAAAGGATAAAGGCTTTAACACTTAGCTTTTAGGAGTTAATATTATTGCAAAACTTTTAGCTACATGAAACTTTTAACTGTTAGAAATTAATATTCTTGATTAAGTTTGAAAAATGACTTTAGCCAAAAATTATTTTATCTTTGAAAAGTAACTTAGCTAAATTTGAAAAAATGTTGAAAGGCTTAAAAAAGCTAGGTAAGCTTGTAAAATGCTTAATTTGAAAAGTAAAACTTGAAAGGCTTTGAAAAAAATATTTCGTTAAATTCTTAAAACTTTTTAAAGACATTTTCTTTATTTTGAAAAGTTTTTTGAACAATATTAAGTTAAAAAAAACTTTTTCGAAAAATACTTAACTTAAAAAAAATAGTTAGCTAAATTTTGAAAGAAGTTAAAAGATACTTAGTTTAGAAAGCTTTTTGTGAAAAGAATTGAATTTTGAAAATACTTAGCAAAGAAAGCTTTAAAACACTTAGTTAAATTTAAAAACCTTGTAAATAATATTTAACAATTTTTGGAAAAGCTAAAAAAAAATTTAGCTGAATTTAACAATCCTTTTGAGAGATATATATCTAGTTAAGATTTAGGTTAATTTGAAAAAATATTTGGTAAAGTAATTTCAAAATATGGATTTTGAAAACACTTCGAAAAAGACTAAGTTTTAAAAAGCTTTTGAGAAAAAAATAAGTTTGTAAAGTTGCAACTAAGACCATTTGCACTTTTAGAAAAATTTGTTAAGTCCTAAAGTCCAAGCATGAGTAACTTAAATTAAGCACTTAATTTTTGTGGCCACATGTCTAACCAGTTAGCTAACAGCTGATTACCTAGAGAGCAACAACTTTCACTTGGTTAGTCAAGTTAAGTCAATTGATCCAGTTAGATTTGACTAGGTTTGGATAACTTAACTTGATTAATGTAATGTTGGTTTTTAACTCCCAGACTTACTGCGATGCACAGAAATAAGCATTCTGAAGTCTAGGATGTACCCTATGCATCTCACGCCATTCTAAGTTTCTTTTAAACACAAGCAAGTTGATCCTAGGGTGCTTGTGAGATGCTCTGGCTGAAACTAGAGGTACATGCTTTATAGGGGGTAGTGCCTAGGCTAAGTCCAAATTTTGAAAGTCTAATAAAATTGGAATTTTGAAAATATTATTTTACCTAGAGTTTGAAAAAAAAAAACAATTTGAGAGTAAAGAAGATCAAATAAGTGCTAACATAGACGCAAGTTCAACTAATCCAACATCCAAACAACCAAAGTACTAAGGAGATGTCCAGATCCAATATACAATGCATGGATGTCTAGGATCAAATACAATGCATAGAAGGATAGAGTCAGGCAGAAGGATCGTCAGCTGGTGGTGGGGGCTGCTCGAGTGCAGGCTATCCCTGACGAAGAGAAGAAAAGTCGGAGGCTATCTATCTTTACGCGAAGTAAGCGAAGTTCGTCCAGGATAAGCCGTCGTGACTGTGTGGACTGAACCTCGAGACACGTAGGTCGGTCCTCGATCGATAAGGAGGTGGATGGCCGTGTCGAGGTCGATGGCCCTGCCGAGGTGGAGGGATGTCCATGAATATCCTCGGTTGTGAACTCTAACCAGTCCTCTCCCTCAGCTGGAGCAAAGAAGGCAATGAACTTGTCGTCTGCTTCGGGCCCTCTTGGAGCAATGGCTGGCTGTGGTCTACCCTTCCAAGCTAGGATCCCCTCAGCAGTGATGTCTATGTGGGCTAATCTGAGATTACACTGCCCGAACTTATCATAATGTCCTAGAGGGGCAACTGCCCCCTGAGTGGTATCAATCCCAAGGGTCGAGAAAATAGATGTCAAAATATGACAGTAGGGCATGTGGATCTCAAGGGACGTGACTAGACTGGATGCATGAACAATGTTATGGAACATATGTAATGCTATATCGATGTCTAAGCGGTGGCATAATACATACAGGAAAAAGGAATGTGAAGGTCGCATCTTCGGGACATCCTGAGATGTGATGGGCAAAATACAGGCTGTCAGAACTCTGTACATAACATAGTCCTGAATCCTAAGGGAGAGTGACCTGAACTCAGTGAGGATCTCTGGTCTTTCCTCCCCAAAGAAATACATGTAGATGGTGTCTAATGTGATGTGGGAATAGGGGTCACTAAATGACAAATCTCTAGCCGGGTAACACAAAAAGGAACATGCAGATGATCTAAGCTCTAGACTAGTGCGAATCTAAGAAGGGGTAGACTGGATATCCTGTCCACCAACTCTGGTGGAGTAGGTCAAATCGTCAACCTTCTCGAGGTTGTTGAAGAACTGAGCACATAGGTCCTGATTTACTGCATGACTGCAATAAACCAGTTTACTAAGTTGATAGTGCTTTATCATCTGGACCGTGGGTTGACAAAACTGAGCAAAAATGAGCAAAAATGCCCTATTCAAGTACCTAGGTTTAATAGTGGTAAACTTATGTCTAGTGAACTCAATCCTATGCCGCTCGCAGGGGAACCTAGGATCGATGGAAGGTATGTTAGCGGGAGCAGGATCAATGTTTCGACATTTCCTATTTTGATTCAAGCAATTCATACAGAAACGAAGATAGGCAAAAGTGATATATACAAACAATAGATAGGTTAAGATTATACCTAGGAGGCATTCTGAGGTGTTAATGGAGTTAGAAGGCAGAAAGTCGGGGTTGAAGGCATCTTGGATCGTCGGTTTCAGGCGAGAAATCGAATTGCAGCGAACTCTCTGTTCGCTGCATATTTCGGTGTTAAAGGCGCCTTCAAGACTGTTGAAGGCGCCTCCAATGTTGTGTTCAGGGCGCCTCAGACTCGGTCCGAGGCGCCTTAGCGGTTTTTGGTGGGAATTTTCTCGTCGATCCTGGAGGGCGCCTCTCTATAGCAGAGGCGCCTTCGTTCGCAGCTTTTATAGAATTTAATTTTTTTTAAAAAAGAATTTTTCTTGACATAAGTTTTTTTAAAATAATTTTTAAATAAGTTTAAAAGAATTTTTAAATAAATTTTTAAAAGAATTCTTAAAATAAGTTTTTTTAAAAGAATTTTTAAATAAGTTTTAACAGAATTTTTAAATAAGTTTTAAACCAATTTTAAAGAATTTTTAAATAAGTTTTTAAAATAATTTTTAAATAAGTTTTTAAAAGAATTTTAAAATAAGTTTTTAAACCAATTTTTAAGAATTTTAAATAAGTTTTTAAAAGAATTTTTAAATAAGTTTAAAAGAATTTGATTTTGATTTTAATTGATTTAATTTTATTTTAATTAATTTAATTTGATTTTAATTTAATCTTTAGTCAACTCACCTGATCTAAAATTTTCAATTAGGGAATCTTGTAATTTTATAAGATGAATTAGGTTCAATTATAGGGTTTGGTTTAACTTTGTGTTAGATTCAGGTTTAGCTTTAGGCTTAACAAATAGGTATTTTTCGGATAAACTTCTAGGCTATGGTGAGTCACTTGGACATAATTAGAGTAACCATGCCTTCGAGACTTTTTCCAAATAGTCCTATCCACTGAACTTAGTACAAAACCTTGGTCTAACTGGTTAGGATCCATGAAGAGTAGCTTCGGTTAGTTCCACTTAGCCAAATGCACCAGGTCGAAGTCATATCTTCCTAGACATGCATAGACTAAACTTCCCTAACGTACTATCATCCAAAATTTCACCAGTACCATAGGTCAAATTCAACTTGTTCCCTTTTCTAATTAGTCCTAATTACCCTACCGGGTAGGTTATCTTTGGATTACCTTGCCAGGTAGGTTAGTTTTGGAGGTGCCAGCTATTCTGGAGCCTCCTCCTACATTCTTGATAATTTTATAAATTAGATTTGAGTTATATTCCTTTAATGGTTAATTATTATTATAATTATTATTTTTTAATTTTAATTTTAATTTATTTATTAAGATGATTTTTCTATTTGCTCCCCCTGGATCATAACCTCGATAAGATTTATTAAGGTAATGTACTTGATCCTTGGGGACCCAATATTGACCAAGTCCAACTTGATTAACTAAGTTGGACTTAGGTACCCATGCTTGGACTATTTTACTATTCAGTATGTTTACTAAAGACAAATACGATCGGAGTTTCCTTTTTTCATTGAATCCTAGTCCGGATTGATTGTAAACGGCTTTCTATTTTCCAAGAATCAAGTCAAGATTCTTGGAACAAGATTCTTGGAACCCAGTGTAAACCGTTCCAATGCGGTTTTCAAATCTTTGATTTGAATTTTCAGCCTGGAATTCTCTTCCTCAAGCTTTTGGACTTGAGTTGAGGTTCCAGTCTAAACAAATTCAGTCAAAGATTCGTTATTAGTCGCTTCTTTAAGAGATGTTACCTCTTTTAGAAGCGACTTGACCCGAACATTAGACTTAGCTAATTAACGCATTAAATAATTAATTAAATTCTAAAGATGATTTATACTTATAGCGGGGTTTGGTCCTTCAGAAACGGATACGGATCCGTGGCTTCTCTCGGACTCGGCTTCCGATTCTTCCTCACTTCCGGATTCGTTGGTGTAGTCCCAGGCCGTCAGTGCGAGAAGGCTTGCCTGCTCGAGTTCTTTGTCGTCGGATTCTTTTGATGAAGACTCATCCCAGGTTGCCTTCATAGCTTTCTTCCTCCTTGGTTTCTTTGGATCTTTCTGGTTTGGGTAGTTCGCCTTGATGTGCCCCTTTTGATTGCACTCGTAGCACGTCACCTCGAACTTTACCTTGGCTTGGGCCTCCTTGGATTGAATTACCTTCTTGAGGTTCTTCTTGTTGAAGCCTTTCTTTTTCTTGTAGAGTTTCCTCACTAGGTTGACGAGTTCAGCTGTGAGCTCGTCGTCGTCATCGTCCGAATCCAGTTCTTCTTCTGACTCTGGTTCAGTTCTGCGCTTTGTTCTTGACTCGCGTGCTCTTCCTGTACCTACAGTCAAAGCCAAACCTTTCTCGGTCGAACGTGAGTTAATCTGTTCATGAAGCTCAAACTCAGCAAACAACTCATCTAATTTAATAGAGGACAGATCCTTAGAAACCTTGTAGGCATCTACCATGGATGCCCACAAGGTATTCCTTGGAATGACGTTTAAGGAATACCTGATGATGTCCCGATTGTCTACCTTTTGCCCGATCGCATAAAGCCCGTTGAGTAGGTCTTGTATCCGGGCGTGGAGTTGGGTAGCTATCTCGCCTTCCTACAATTTAATATTATATAATTTATTAAATATTAAGTCCCTTTTACTTATTTTGGTGTCGGATGTTCCTTCATGAAGTTCGATCAACTTCTCCCACAACTCCTTCGCGCTAGAAAAAGGGCCGACGCGGTTGAGCTCCTCTATTGTTAGTCCACACTAGAGGGTGCAAGTTGCTCTGACATTTGCTTCCACCTTCTTAATTAGTATTGGATCCTAGTTTTTGTAGGGTGTTGGTTTGCCGTCTTCGTCAGTCGGTAGTTCAAATCCGGTCTTGACGATCATCCACATCTCGAACTGGATCTTTAAGAAGTTCTCCATTCTGCCCTTCCAGTAGCCGAAGTCTTCTCCGGTGAAGAGCGGGGGACGGACAATGCTGTAGCCTTCTTGTTGGGCCATTTAGAGGATATGCACAAAAAAAACAAAAAGATGTCCCAGGACTTGGTCCTGGATTAGTAGTGCGGTATGGAAATAAGAATAAATTGTGTTCTCGTGTGGTGTTGCACCAACTTCGAGAAAGGAATACAATTACGAAAAGAACTAGATCAGAATGTAGCAATTATGCTAATTCCAATCGACTCCGAAAATTAAAAAACACCACGAAAAGAATGCTTGATTGGTGGTTGCACCAAATCAAAGCTATCTTGCTCTGATATCAATTGTTGGATCGAGATGCGCTAGAGAGGGGGGGGGGGAGAATAGTGCTCGTGGCTTTCACGCGTTTCAGAATCGTAAAATTTATTCGAGAATTTAAGCAATGGAAATAATAAAAAGGAAAACAATCACAAACATACGACCCAAGAATTTACATGGTTCGGAACCTAGGGCGACTCCTACTTCAAGGCTCACGCTCGTTGAGTGTTTCCTTTGGACAACAATTATAATCGTGAAAAGTTTTACAGAAATACAATACAAGTACAACAACAGCAATCTTATACCGACAACAAAAGAATAGTAGCTACAGCACTTCAGGGTCATCTCTTGAGCAACCAACAGTCGGAAGAAAGCTTTTTAGTTGATTCTTTACTTTGTTGCTCGAACACCCCATTTATGCACTGCTGGAGGCGTCTCAAACCTCATCCAAGGCGCCTCCAAGCCTCCCGAGTCAGCCGCCTGGATCGGCGTAGAAACCTTCGTCGCTTATCCTGCTTGAGGCGCCTCCATGGCCAGTCCAAGGCGCCTCTTGCTCCAAGGTGCCTCCAGCTCCATCCGAGGCGCCTCTAGCTCCTCTTCATAGCCAACTTCTGTTTTGTACCCGAGGCACCTCCAAGCTCCATGGAGGCGCCTCGGACACTGTTCATCCGAGGCTTAGCTTGTTCCTTTTGTACCTGCAAGACACATTAGTTCCAAAACAACATACCCTGCAAGATAAAGTTAGAACAAATATACACATGATAAATCAAGTGGTTGACAGTCATCGGACTATCCGGGTCTGACTTCGGATTTCCGACCAGAAACCCTAGGTCGACCCGACGCCTATTGTTCCCTCCGCTCGGTTGTTCGCTACGGAATCATTCTGCTCCTTCTTCGTCCAGAGACTCTCATCTTTTTCTTCTCCATGTTGATTAGTAGGAGCTACAAAATCATATTTAATAATTAGATGAATTTTGAAATCGATTTTTAGAAATACCTCCATACGACGCTTCCAGTGTGCGAAATCCCCCTCGAATTTTGGTGGAACGATGCTTGGTCCGGCCATCTCATTGCTTCGATCGGCGATTTGTCCTCCTGAAGTGTCCTTGCTCTGATACCACTTGTTGGTCCTTTTGGAGGCCGACAAGAGGGGAGGGGTGAATTGCCCTACAAAAATAAATCTAACCTTTCTCGGATTTTCAACTAATCAACAAACACTTGTAATAATAATAAAAATAAGAGACTAATTAAAGAAATCAGACACGGAGGGTTTACTTGGTTTGCAATCAGAGGATTGCTAATCCAAGGAAAAGATGGCGCACTATCTGATGATCTCCTTTGGGTGGAGTAGCCTCTTACAATGTTGACAACACAAACAGAAAAGTAAAGCACAGAGAAATGGATTACAAGTTAATTGTAAAGACTGTGCAGATTGGTGCAATATTTATAGCACTGTTCGGGGCGCCCTGTGTTGGAGTGTATACTGAAAGCCTAAGCTTTGTAAATATTCATTATGAATAAAGAATCACATTTGGTTAAATTATCTACATTTGTTTGTAGTTGTTCATTTAATTTATATTGTAGATAACATAGTATGTGGTGTCACATGCAGAAGATGATGTTATCAGTACCTTATAAATTATAAACAGTAGCTCACGACCAAAATGGAAAGAAACAATCCATTAGAAGGTCGTAGTGTAATTAAGTATTAGTTTATCTTGACTATATAATTACACTAGTACACTCAGAGTGTATTGAGTAGGACCATTTGAGGTCGTTTCTTTTATACTGACTTTCTAAAGGAACAAAGACCTCGGTTATTATGGAAGTGTGTGCTCTTAATCCTAATATAATAACAAGCACATATATTTGATATTTATTTCTTTAATTTATCAATGGGTGAGATTTAGTTCGATGAATCAATAAGCCCGATAAGTTGAGAAATGGTATCACTTATAGTGTGTGTTGTTGATTATAGAAGGAAACTGTGTCCTAGAGATACTAGGTTGATAATGTCCTCAAGAGGAGCTCATAAGGATTGTCATGTTAAACCCTGCAGGTGAACTTAGTCCGACATGACAATAAGGTTGAGTGGTACTACTCTTGGACTTAGATATTAATTAAATGAGTTGTCAGTAACTCACTTAATTAGTGGACATTCGATATCTTAAACACAGGGAGACTAACACACTCATAATAAGAAGGAGCCCAAAAATGTAATTTGGGATTGGTGCGGTAGTTCAATAATAGTTCTCTAGTGGAATGAATTATTATTGATAAAATTAAGTTGTGTGTTCGGGGCGAACACGGGATGCTTAATTTTATCGGGAGACCAAAACCAATTCCTCCTCTCGGTCCCTATCGTAGTCTCTTATTTATAGAGTACTATACCCACCTATACCCACCTTCTATACCCACCAATAAGGGGCCGGCCAACCTAGCTTGGGAACCAAGCTAGGGCCGGCCTAGGTATAAGATTGGGTGGCCGACCCTAGCTTGAACCCAAGCTAGTGGGGGCCGGCCAAATTAAATTAAAAAAGAATTTTAATTTTAATTTTTATTATGTGGAAGAAATAATTTATTAAAGAGAATTGAAATTAAAATATCTCTCTTGTAAAAGATTTACAAAAGATTAAAGAAAGATATTTGATCTCTTTCCTTATTTGTAGATTGGTGAGATATTTTATTTTCTCTTTAAAAATTATTCACATGTTGTAAAATTAAAATTATGGAAATTTCTTTTTATCAACCATGAAGATATTTTTGAAGAGAAATTTTAATTTTAAAATTTCCGGAAATAAATTAGGAAGTTTTAATTGTTGATTGAAACTTGTCCAATTTGTTCTTCATGATGTGGCCGACCACTTGAGTTTAATTGGGGAAATTTTATTTTATTTTTCTCAATTAAATCATATCAAGGAAATCAAGGAAATTTTATTGTAATTAAATTTCCTAATTTGCCTAGGCCAAGGAATATAAAAGAAGGGGTGAGGGTGCCTTCATGAGACACAACCTCTATTATTTTCTCTCCCTCTTTTGTTCCTTGGTGTGGCCGGCCATCCTTTCCCTCTCTTCCTCTTGTGGTGGCCGAACCCCTCTCTTTCCTTGGAGCTCTTGTGGTGGCCGGATACTACTTGGAGAAGAAGAAGAAGAAGGAGAGGAAGCGAGCATCTCTTGGAGCTTGGTTAGTGTTTTGATTTTCTTCCTTAGTGAAGCTTCTTTCTTTGTGGCCAAACCTAGCTAGAAGGAGAAGAAGGTGGTTGGTGGTTTCTCATCTCGGAAGATCGTTGCCCACACAACGTCCGAGGTTAGAAGAGGAATACGGTAGAAGATCAAGAGGTCTTTCTAAAAGGTATAACTAGTAGTTTTTCCTTTTCCGCATCATACTAGTTATTTATGGAAATAATACCAAATACAAGAGGCTTACGTTCTAGTATTTCGAATATGTTTTTTCGATGTTGTGTTCATTTGTTTTATTTTTCCTTGTGATTTGATTGTTCTTTTCGGTTAACCTAAAGTTATTTTAGGAAATTAAATATTAGCTTTCTATAAAAGGTTTTGTCTAGTCGGTGGTGGTTGCTCCCATATCCAAGAAGGCTATGTGCCTCGCCACGTCAGTACTGGGAACCAATTATGGAAATTAATATTTAATGGAATTAATAACTTAAGGTGATTTGGGTCGAACGTGTTAAGTTCCGCAGGAAACCCAAGTCAAAACCTAAAAGAACGAATAGATTAAGTTTTGGATCAAACGTGTTAAGTTCCGCAGGCGATCCAAAATTTAATTTAAAAGAACACATGGTAGCTAGGAAAAGGTTCAGACCTTTGTACAAAATTTTTGTACAGTGGAACCTCTAGGTTTTCCGAGTAGCAACCAACACCCTGAAGGGTCCGGACACCCGGACCAGGAAAGTCAACAGAATTGACTTTTCTCGGTCCGGGACCTCTTCTATGGCTCAGCTCGTCTCGGTCTGGATCTTTCGCTCCGGCTCCACTAGCTTGGGTGATCTCGGCCATCCGGAATAGGGCTCACCCGAACCCAGGTTCCGGCCTTCTCCTCGAGCAACCTTCCTCCCCGGTTTCTCGTCCCTCGAACATCGCGTACGTTCTTCTCGTCCATCGGTGTACTCTTCCATGGTCACCTCGTCCCTCGGACGCACCGAGCCGATCGGCTCTCTCCCGTGTCGTCCTTTTTGTTAGCTGCGTCTTCCGCTCGACTTCCTGTGCTCCTAAGCTTCTGCACACTTAAACACAAGGGTTAAACCAAACATGACCTAATTTAACTTGTTTGATCACATTAAAATACCTTTGGGGTTCAAACAGTAAGATCGGTCGACCGAACCCTGATGACTCAGCACAGAATCAGCACTGATCAGAAGCAGAAGGAAATTGAGCTTATCGGTCGACCGAACCAATCGACCATTAATGCACAGTAAATGCAGATCTCGACAAATCTTGACGAATAGGGAAGGAGCCTGTTCGGTCGGTCAAAAAGAGGGATCGGTTGACCAAACCCTTAATGAGCAATTAATGCTAGAGATCGAGCCAGTGTTAGACTCCAGCCAGGAAGGAAATGAACTGGTTTGGTCGACCGAACAGAGGGATCGGTCGACCGAACATCCATTACACCTATAAAAAGAGGCTCGAGGTTTGAGGCTGATATAATATTTTTTGATCGACTAAAGTTCTCTTCTGCAAGCTGCTCGTACTACAAGTCTTCATCAGCTCTGGAAGTCACTCCATCCGATAGTGCCGACCAAAGCTTCAACTCCATTACTTGTCGGTATATTTTATTAGCTTGCATTGTAATTAACTTAAGCAAGATAGTAGGTTGTTTCTATCTTGCTCATTTTGTACGTTCTGTTTCTTTCCAAGGATTTCGGAAAGAAGGGTTATAGTGGATTACCCATCGGTGCGATCAAGGATCACGGGCCTTCGAGTAGAAGTCGACCTAGACTCTAAACAAAGTAAACAAGCTTGTCTTTCTTTTTTACTTTTCGCTGTGCACGATTCTGATTTCCAAAGAAAAAGAAAAGTTTTAAAAGAGCGTGATATTCACCCCCCTCTATCGCACTTACCCGATCCAACAATTGGTATAAGAGTCTCGTAAGCTCTGAAATAACTTAACCGTTTTTCAAAGCATTTTTTTTTTAAATTTTTTCTTTTCTCTTAGAATATTTTTTTCTTCTTATCTCTATTATTCAAGCACTACTAATCCCAAGACGAAAGTCTTGGAAATATTTTTTAATTTCTTTCTTGCAAGGATGTCGAACTCGTATCAAGAAGGTTACAGTACTGTCTGACCTCCACTATTCAAAGGAGAAAATTTCAGTTATTGGAAGAATAGGATGGAGTGTTACTTGAAATCTGATATCGAGAATTTGGTTCACAATCTTGAAAGGCTACACTCCTCCGACGAAAGACAGAACACTATTAAAACCAGAAGAATGGACTCCCCCAATGATCAAGAAGGCACAACTGAACTACAAGGCGATTAATACCATCCAGTGTGGGCTCACAATGGAGGAGTTGAACTGAGTCGGCCCCTACGACAACACTAAAGAACTGTGGGACTCTCTAGTCAAACTACACGAAGGGACCGATGAATCTAAGGTAAATAAACGGGATTTACTTTTAAATAACTTGTTTAATATTAAAATGTTTCTCGGAGAGACGACCTCGCAACTACACGCTCGACTAAAGGACATCCTCAATGGCCTCCATCTGAGGAATGCTTTTCTGAGGTACGCGCTAAATGTTTTTCCGAGGAATGCTTTGTGGGCATCAATTGTACATGCGTACAAAGTTTCTAAGGATCTTTCAATTCTTAAATTAGATGAATTATTCTGTGAATTGGAATTACATGAGCAATCTAACGTAAGTCATGTCGAGAAAGGAGTTGCTTTGTATACAGGTCCGAGCAAGGAAATAAGATCAAAAATAAAGATCAAGTCAAAAGTGAGTCAGACTCTGACTCGACAAATGAAGAAGAACTCGTCAACATGGTCTGGAGACTTCTGACGAAGAAGAAATTCAGAAGAAATGTCAAAAAGACACCTATCAACCAGATGCAAAACAAATAAGAAATGATTTGTTATGGATGCAACAAAAAGGGGCATTTCAAAAACGAATGCCCAAATCGAAAGGAAGAAAGGCCAAAATCGACAAGACGAAAGGAGGTTCTCCAAGCAACATGGGACGAGACTTCTTCCGACGAATCCGACATGGAGCAAACAAAGCATTCGAGCCATTTTGCATTTATGGCAAGAAATGAAGATTCCGACTCTGAGTCCGATGAAGAGTATGAGTCCAAGATTGACACTGATTCCGAGAAAAGCCACGAATCGAAAGATCCAAATTTGGTAACAATTTATTCTAAGTCTAACTTGTTTAAAGTAGTTAAATGTTTGTTTAAAAAATTATCAAAATCTGAAAAATAAAATAACTTGTTACTTAAGGAAATAGACCACCTTAAGCAACAAGTTAACTTGAGTGACTCGACTAACCAAGTTCAAGTCGGAACTTCAACTCAAGTTGAAAAACTTAAGGAAGAAAATTCCAACTTGAAGGGTCAAGTCGAGAGACTCAAGAAAACGTTGGAAAGGTTCAAACTGGGATCCAAGTGTCTGAATATGGTACTTGGATTACAACAAGCCGTGTACAATAAATCTGAACTTGGTTACAACCTTAAACAAATAAACAAATCATACTTGTCATTAATTAGTCATAATGTTAGGAGTCAAGTCCAAGCATGGGTCCAAACAAAATATTTAACCAAACCAATTAAACCGAACCTATACTTAATCCCTAAGAGTCAAATTCATTACTTAGATAGACCTTATCTAAGCTATGACTCAGGGGGAGCAACTAGAAAGACAATTCAACCAACATGATTAACCAAACTCATACACTTAGGATTAGGTTTGCTTTATGCTTAGAACGGTTAGATAAAAAAGGTTTACCAAACCCTACAACATTGCATCGGAATGGATTAGGATGATAGTACGTCAAGGAAACTTTGTCGAAGGCATGTCTAGGCTGAATCTTGTGTATTCTACCTGGTGCACTAGACTTAGTGGATCTGGCCAAAGCTATCCCAGTCAAACATGGGCTAGTTAGACCAAAATTTAGTATTAAGTTTTTTAAGCGGGAACAGTTTGGAAAGTCTTCAGCAAGTGGTCCACCGTTGATACACAAGAAGGTCATATGCCTCGCCACTGAACTGAAAACTTATTCTTAGGAAGCTTGCTTGATTAATCCAAAGCTAAGTTTGAATCTAACATGGGTTCAACAACCGTTTTCAATAATTCAATAATTAAATAATTTAAAATTAATTAAATAGTTAATTGAAATTAAAAAATTAATTTTAAAACTTAACTAAAATTATTTTAAAATTTAACTAAAATTATTTTAAAACTTAATTAAATTATTTTAAAAACTTAATTAAATTATTTAAAAACTTAATTAAATTATTTTAAAACTTAATTAAATTATTTTAAAAACGTAATTAAATAATTTTAAAAACTTAATTAAAATTATTTTAAAACTTAATTATATAAAAAAACTTAATTAAAATTATTAAAATTTAATTAAATTAATAATTAAAATTATTTTTAAAAAAATATTATTTTAAACATAACTTAAAACTTAATCATTTTAAACTTCAACTTAAAAATTATTATAAACTTTAATTTTCTTTTTTTTTAAACTTAAAAATTACTAAAAAATTATTTAATTAAAAAATATTTTAAACCTAATTAAAAAGTAATTCTTTTAAAATTATTAACAAATCATTAAAAATTATTTAAAACTTAATTATTAAAAACTTAACTAAAGATTATTTAAAAATTAATTTAAAAAATCATTAAAAATTATTTAAAACTTAATTATTAAAAATCATTTTAAACTTAAAAAATTATTTAAAACTTAATCATTAAAAATCAGTTTAAACTTAATTTCAAAAAAAAAATTTGATCGGTCGACCGATCATATTTACCGATCAACCGAACAGACATTGTTTTTGAACCAGTCAATTATATTTTTAAAATCGGATGGATAATAAATTCATCGATCGACCGATCACGATTTTCGACCGACCGAAGACTTTATGATCCACCATCCACTTTGTGTTGGTGCATCGAAAATCATGCATCTTTAAGTTATTGGTCGACCGAACCCTCGGATCGGTCAACCGAACATCTAAATTCGGCTTCGGATGACAGCAAATTTATTAGATTGGTCGACCAAACCGCTTATCGGTCGACCGATCGAGGTCTATATAACACCCACAGAACTGAAATCTTTCATACAACTCTCCTGTCCTATTTTTCCACATCTATCTGACGATTTTTCAAGTTTCTGCGTTCACAAGCCATGCCTCGGTATGAATTAAAGTTTAGTTCTTTCTTTTCGCACATTTACTTATTTTTTATTTTTATTTTTTAGTGAAAAACTGCGTAAACTTGCCCAAAAGGAGGCTAGCTCCTCCAATCCTAGCCAAGACCCTAGGTTCTCCACAGAGGACTTGCATCAATCTTTTTCCAACAAGACTTTTTTAGTTATGGGTACTAGATGTCTTGATCTACCATTTTATCAAACCTACTGTCCTGAAATAGTCAATATTATACACCATTACTCGTTAGATAGTCTAGTTCTCTGTAGACATGCATATAATCCCACACTTTACACTGAATTTTATCATAATTTATGTGAGATTGATGCATATCATTTTAAAACTAGAGTTGCTTCGAGGGATATGTTGTTTTATTTTAATATATTCTCTCGCTTCTTACGCATGCATCCCTCAACTACTTGGATCTTTCCTTATCCATCGTATCCTGACATTTTGCCCGATCCATTTTTCATCTGACACTAGACCTCATGTATGCTGATTTCTTCCAAGGTCCTCGACCAAGGAAGATGTCTTCAGTCCCACTAAGTCCAAATGACAATGCATTATACAAAATGGTCGTCTCATGCATTCATCCTCTTTTATCCAGAGATCAGGCAGTTCTATGTCCTGTTCATCTTTTTTTGATGTATGTTCTTAAGCATAAACTAGATATATATTTTGCTTATTGGGTTTTTAAGTCCATCATCTACTACTCTGGCTATAGTACCTCGTTTAAGGTACACATGATTCATTGTCATATCCTTACAGCTTTCATAGCTTCCTTAGGAGTAGGTGTTGGGCGTGGTGAGTTGATCGAGTTATCCGATTTTGACCTAATTGGTGTTCATCAAATGTCCTTGGCTGGGATTAAGACTAGTCCTTAGGGTCTGGTTTACAAGCGTACTCATCCATACTATGTTCCACTGGTCAAGGAAGTAGTCGATGCTGAGGACATTCCCATTGCTGTAGAGGAGCCCTATATACTGCCGTTAGCTATTGAGTATTCCCAGACTCCAGTCTTTGATGCTGCTCAGGCGACTTCATCTACAACCCCTCCTCCTCAGTTTCATGATCCATTCAGTCAACTCCGAGGCGATATTTTTGGTCGTTTCGACTCTCTTCAGACGATGTTTCAGGACTAACTAGCATATTTTTGTCAGGATATTACTAGACAAGTAGAGACATTGGAGGCACATCAGACTAGGATGTTTGGCTATTTTCGTGCTGCCCATGATCCTCCACCTCCTGATACCTGACTCTTTATATTTACTTCTGGACTAGTGTGGGCTATCAGACTTGTGTATATTTGGACCTCGTACTAGTAATTTATATTTCTGGTCACTTATTTTTGCATAATTGTTGGTTGTGTTTTATAGAATAGGTTGTCTTATTTTTTGAACCATTATTACTTAGTTTATTTTTCAAAAATATTTTTGTAAAAATTCCCTTTTTCAAATTTTGGTTTTCAAAATATTTTCATTTTTCCAGAGTAGCCTAGGACCTACTGTAGAATTACATGATCCTATAGTTCTAGGAGCTAGCATCTCACAAGCACAGTAGGATCCCTTGTTTGATAACTTAGAATGGGTGAGATGCTTAGGACCTAGCCTAAGATTTCAGATGCTTATGTCAGTGCATCGCTATAAATCTGGGCTTTAAACAACATACATGGATTAATTTGAGTCAACTATCTAGTACCAACCTAGTTAGTACTAAATACTCAATTTGACCAACCTGAGTCAATAGCTACTATCTTGTGGTAGTTAACCTTGTACAACAATTGGACATTTCATCATAAGGACATTTTCCTTAGTTTTTCTACCCATGCTTTGACTTTTAGGTTGTCATTAATTTTAGGGGGGGCTTTGAGCTATTTTTTTAAGACTATTTTACAAGTTTTCAATTTTTTTTCATTTTTTTTATTCATTTTGAAAATCATTTTTGAAATTATTTCCGAAATATTTCAACTTAGTCTAAATTTTCCCAATTTTACACTTCTCAAAATTATATATGTTACTATGTTTTTCAAAATTCATTTTTAAATTTATTTTTGAAAACTTATTCAAAATATTTAAAAAAGTTTCAACTTACTGGATATTTTCACACCTCTAAAATTTTTCAAAATTATATCTTTATATTATTTTTCCTTTCTTCTTAATAATAACTTTTCAATTTTTACCTTGGTGAAAATTTTTCAACTTCCTTAATTTTCCAAAGATTCTTCTTGTGTTCAAAATTTCTATTCTTATTTCAAAATTACAACTTTGAAAAGCTTTTATACATGTTTTTAAATTTTTTAAAATTTTTCTTTTTTGCTTTGTTTCTAACACTTGTTACAATTTTTTATATTCAAAACTGCTACATTTCTAAAATTTGTGGATTGTTAACTTTACTTTTTGTACTCAAAGGTTTTCTTTGACCTTATTTGTTTTTTACTTGGCTTTGAGGTCTTCTTCTATTTTTGATGTGTGTCAAAGGGGGAGAGATAATGAATTCAAGGAGAGTTGTTTAACTCAGGGGGAGAATTAAAAGTTAAATTGCTTGTTTATTTAATTTTTGTATATTTTAACTTAACTTTGAACCTTGGTTGTCAAACATCAAAAAGGGGAAGATTATTGGTGCAAGTTGCACCAGAATCAAACCTAAGTTTTGATGTTGTCAAAGGTTCAAGTTAAGTCTTGTTGTGATCTAACAAGTTGACTAAGTGTGCAAGTTGTTTACTCAATCAGAAAGACCTAGTTAGAGGCTAGGCAGGAGAAATATTAGCAGATCGTGGAACCCAGGTGCAAGCCCAAGTGGGTCGAGGGGACCCGACGCTTGGTGGTGCGATCGAGAGGTCTGGAGGACCGAAGATCAAGGAAAAAGTCCTGACGAGCCGATCAAAGCTAAGTGAAAAGTTCAAACTAGATCTGGAAGATCTAGGTTTAGCAGGTAGGCTGAGGTAAACAGCTGGAGGAGCGACAGTGAGGTCGGGTTCCCGAAGGGAACAACCTTAGGTCGCTGATCCAACTGAAGAAACCGGGAAGGTTTTAACGTTGAGATCAAGACAGTTCTATTGTCTTTTATATTACTCATGCATTATAATATTATTACTGTGATAATATCTGTTTTGTAGGTTTATTATCTAACACTATTTTGTAGGTTTGGCTAGATCGGTCGATCGAACCGGAGAATCGATTGACCGAATAAGAAGAGATCAAAGCAGTGTTCAGATCAGACCAGAACAGATCGAGTCCGATCAAGCCATGATCGATCGACCGAACAGTAAGATCGGTCGACCGAACCCTGATGACTCAGCACAGAATCAGCATCGATCAGAAGCAGAAGGAAATTAAGCTTATCGGTCTACCGAACCAATCAATCATTAATGCACAGTAAATGCGGATCTCGGCAAATCTTGACGAACAGGGAAGGAGTCTGTTCAGTCGACCGAAAAGAGGGATCGGTCGACCGAACCCTTAATGAGCAATTAATGCCAGAGATCGAGTCAACATCAGACTCCAGCCAGGAAGGGAGTTGGTTCGGTCGACCGAACAGAGGGATCGGTCGATCGAACGTCCATTACACCTATAAAAAGAGGCTCGAGGTTTAAAGCTGATATAATACTTTCTGATTGACTGAAGTTCTCTTCTGCAAGCTGCTCGTGCTACAAGTCTTCATCAGCTCTGCAAGTCACTCCGTCCGATAGTGCCGACTAAAGCTTCAACTCCATTACTTGTCGGTATATTTTATTAGCTTGCATTGTAATTAACTTAAGTAAGATAGTAGGTTGTTACTGATAGATCGTTTAAAGCGATAGAGGGGGGGGGGGTGAATATCGCTCCTTTTAAAAACTATTTCTTTTCTTTTATATCAAAGTCGTGCAGCGGAAATAATAAATGAGACAAGGTTATTTACTTTGTTCGGAGTCTAGCTCGACTCCTACTCGAAGGCTCGCGGTCCTTGATCGCACCGGTGAGCAATGCACTATAATCCTTCTTTCCGAAATTCTCGGAAAGAAGTGAATCGTACAATGGAGCAAGATAGTGACACACTACTATCTTGCTTTAAAAGAAATTACAATGCAAGCTTTAATTAAAATATACCGACAACGAAATTGTAGATGGAGCTTAGGTCAGCACCTTAGGATGCAGTAGCTTGCTGAGCTGATGAAGACGAGTTGTTCACAGAGCAAGAATTTTTTATCAGAAAAAAGTTGTTTTTACGCTTCGGGCTTCGAGCATGTTTTATAAGAATTTTGGACGTTCGGTCGACCGAACCTGCTCCCTTCCATTCTGGCTGAAGTCCGAAGCTAGCTCGATCTTTTGCATTTACTGATTTTTAATGATTTGGTCGACCGAACCCCTTTTTCGGTCGACCGAACAGTCAATTTCCCTGTTCGTCTAAATCTGCAGAAATCTTCATTAATGGTGCAATTAATTTTGATTGGATCGGTCGACCGATCCCTGAGTTTGGTCAACCGATCAGCCCTTCTTTCCTTTGCTGCTGATCGGTGCTGATGAACTGGCTAGGCTGAGTCATCATGGTTCGGTCGACCGATCTTACGGTTCGGTCGACCGATCAAGCTTTGATCTGACTTGGACTCAGTTTGATCTGAACTGATCTCTGGTATGAGTTAAGCTGGTTCGGTCGACCAATCCTCCTGTTCGGTCGACCGATCAGGCCAAATCTGCAAAACAAAGTTTAAACAATATTCCTGCAAAACAAGTGTTAGCACAGTAATATAATGCATGAGTAATATAGACAGTAGAACTGTCTTGATCTCAACTTGGAAACCTTCCCGGTTTCTTCAGTTGGATCAGCAACCTAAGGTTGTTCCCTTCGGGAACCCGACCTCACTGTCGCTCCTCCAATTTGTTTACCTCAACCCACCTGCCAAACTCTGATCCTCCAGATCTAGTTTGGACCTTTCACTTAGCCTTGATTGGCTCCCCAGGACTTTCCTTCGATCTTCAGCCCTCCAGACCTCTCGATCATACCACCAAGCATTGGGTCCCCTTGACCTGCTTGGATTTGCACCTGGGTTCTACAATCTGCTAAGATTTTTCTGCCTAGCCTCCAGTTAGGGCTTTCTCGGTTGAGTAAAAATCCTGCACACTCAGTCAACTTGTTAGATCATAACAAGACTTAACTTGAACCTTTGACAACATCAAAACTCAGGTTTGATTCTGTGCAGCTTGCACCAACAGTTACTATCTTGCTCATTTTGTACGTTTTGCTTCTTTCTGAGGATTTTGAAAAGAAGGGTTATATTGGATTGCCCATCGGTGCAATCAAGGATCACGGGCCTTCGAATAGGAGTCGACCTAGACTCTGAACGAAGTAAACAAGCTTGTCTTTCTTTTTACTTTTCGCTGTGCACGATTCTGATTTCCAAAGAAAAGAAGAGTTTTAAAAGAGCAAGATATTCACCCCCCCCCCCCCTCTATCACACTTACCCAATCCAACAATACCTTGTCGGTTGTTGATTCTCCCCCTATTGAGTTATTTTTTCCCAAAGATTCTCTCCCTTCATCAATGCTCATCTTAGATGAGCTTTCTGTGTCCTCAACTCCACCAAGTGTCCGGTCAACCTTAACCCACTTGGACTTACCGTTTCGTACCAGGTGTCTGGTCTTCCATGACCCACTTGAACTTCCACCAGATGTCCGGTCAACCTTGACCCATCTGGATTTTCTTGTGCCAAGTATCTGGTCAATCCTTTGACCTACTTGGACTTTCCAACACTAGTTGTCCAGTCAACCTTGACCCACCTAGATCTCCACGTGCTTGGCTTCACTCACCAGGTCTTTCCATCTGCCTAACTTCACACACTAGGACTTTCTATCTGCCTGCCTTCACTCATCAGGACTTTCACCTAGCTTCACTCACTAAGGTTTTCACCTGGCTTCACTCACCAAGATTTTTTCACTGCTCAGCTTCACTCATAGGAACTTTCACTTGCCTAGCTTCACTCACTAGATCTTTCACCTGACTTCACTCACTAGGATTTTCTCTTGCCTAACCTTCAGTTAGGACTTTCCCGGTCAAGTATCCGGTCAACCTTGACCTACTTGACTCTTCTTCACATTTAACTGGTCAGTCCTTAACTAGAGGGGAATTGTATCAACAATCTCCCTAATCAGACGATTACATTTGCAATCTCCATGTATTGTCAAACATCGAAACTCAAACATTGAAATCCAAACATCAAGACTCAAGCTCGAGTCAACTCAAGCTTAGTCAACCTGATCAACCTAACCCAGGGGATATTGAACCAATAGGCGGTTGGTCCTTCTAAGGCATTCTAGCTCTGATACCAATTATTGGTCTAGTGGGACTGGCAAAAGGGGAGTGAATTGCCTAAAAAAAAGATAATCTCTTCTCGTTCTTTTGATTTGATTAGTAGCACAATGAAAATAAGAACAATAAAACTAAACTAAATAACTTAAAGAAAGACGTAAGAATGCCAGAAATTAACTTGGTTACAACCAAAATGATTGTTAATCCAAGGCAGTGAAAAGTACTAGAAAATCTCCTTCGTTGTAGGTGAAGAAGTCTCTTACAGACGTTGACAACTTAAGAAATAGACTAGAAAAGAATACAAGAGTTGTAGTTCAAGTTGTGTCATATTTCCTAACTTTAGGGGGTTTTTTATAGCCCCTGAAAAATTCTATCCGAGGTTGGAAGGCGCCTTCAATAGGCTGGAGGGCGCCTCCAATGTGACAAGTTTTATCTGTGCAAAGATAAAACTTTATTTTCACTAATGGTCACTGGAAGACGCCTTCAATGGCTTGGAAGGCACCTTCGTATTGTTCATCAAAGGTGCCTTCCAAGCAATGGAAGGCGCCTTCCATATGGCAGATTAGCTCCTTTACTAATCTCTCCGCGTGGGTGATGCTCCGACTAACCGGAGTTGAGTTCATCCGAACCCAACTCTGACCTTCTCCTCGAGTAGCCTTCCTCCCCGACTTCTTGTCTCTCGGATCACCGCACGCATCCTTCTCGTCTGTCGGTGTACTCTTCCACAGCACCTCATCCTTCGGATGCACCGAGCCAGTCGACTCCCTTCTCGTGTCATCCTTCTCGCTAGCTTTGACTTCTGCTCGACTTCTTATGTTCTTAAACTCCTGCACACTTAGACACTATGATCAAATACACATGACCTAACTTAATTTGGTTGTCACATCAAAACTACCATAGGATACTAACACAATGATGTTGGCGATAATGATGTGCGATGAAATATTTTGAGGATAAAATTAGGGTTAGAGAAAAAGTTAAAAGTGGATTAAAGGAGGGAGAATTATGTATAAAAAATAGGAGGAAGAGAGGAAAGAAGAAGAGAACGTAGGGAAAAAGGAAAATGGGAGAGAGAAAATAAAATAGGGAAGAAGAGAAATTTTTTTAAAAAAGTGAGAGAGAGAGAGAGAGGTAAAAACAAAATATGGGAGATGCAATTGGATTTTTTTTTAAAAAAAAATCTAAAAGTTTTAAAATTTATTAACTTAATCCTTTTAAAATTATTTTTCTTCATCTATACAATTTTTTACACTAAATTTCAAGGGGAGTGATCGCACTCCTCCTGCCTCTAGTGGCTATGTCCTTGGAACAAGCAGTGGTGTAGCTAGACTAAGCAAGCAGTCGTGCCGCATGGCCGAGGTTGGGCCTGTTGGTCCAGGTAGGCCGGCTGGAGAGGGTCGAGTTGCCTGAAACACAAAAATAAAACACCTTCTCGATCTTTCGACTCGGATTAGTAATGCAATTATAACAAAAACAACAACTTAAAGAAAAATAGTAAAAGACACTAGAGTTTATTTGGTTACAACCTAGATGGTTGTTAATCCAAGACAAATGAACGCTCACTAAGAATCTTCTTCAGTGAAAGCGAAGAAGACTTTTACACTCGTTAATAGCTCAGAAAAGACTAAGAAATTGAATATCAAAGTTGTTGTTAATTTCCTAAGTCTAGGGGTCTTTTTATAGCCCCCGAGAATTCTCATCCGAAACTTGAAGGCGCCTCCCAAGGGTTTGGAGGGTACCTCTGTTAGTTGCTACTCGGAATACTGTTCTAGTTCCCCTGTACAAAAATTTGTACAAGCATAGAACTTAACCTAGCTACTTATGTGCTCTACTGAAGTTAAACTTGGATTGCAAACAATGCTTAACATTATTAATCCAAGTTGCTCTTCAGAAGTTAAACTTGAATTGGGAACGAAACTTAACATTCTTACTTCAAGTTTAACCGATGTGATCTTCCTAAGTTAAACCATATTACAGAAGTTATCAAATATCTATTTCAAAGATCGGCTCCCAGGTCAAACATGCGAGGCACTAGGCTTTCTTGGGTATGAGATCATCCACCATTGTCTCGACAAAACCTTTCAAAGAAATCGGATATTTAATTTCTTACAGTAAACTAGGTTTAACTATAAAGACCTCAATAGAAGCACAATATCAAATATAAAATCGAAAAAAAAAACGATAACAAAACGATAACATAAAAACCGTAAGCCTCTTGTATTTGGTATTTCAAAATCTAAATAAAAGAATGAACTAGTTATGATGCGGAAACTAATAACTAGTTATACCTTTTGTAGCTTATAGACCTCTAGATTTTCTGTCGTATTCCTCTTCTTATCTCGGACGTCGTGTGGGCAACGATCTACCGAGATGAGAATCCACCCAAGCCTCCTTCTTCTCCTTGCAAGTTTCGGCCACCAACTATTCTTTAAGGGAAGCTTTCTTTCTCTTCTTCTTCTCCACAAGCAACCGGCCACCAAGATGAAACAAGACCTCCAAGTGTCGTTGGCCTCAACAAAAGGAGAAGAGAGAAAGAAGAGAGGAGAGGGTCGGCCACCACCAAGGAAAAGAGAGGAGAGGAATAATAGATGTGTTGTGTCATGGGGCAACCTCTCCCTCTCTTTTATAATCCTTGGTCATGGCAAATAAGAAAAATTTTAGACATAATTAAAACTTCCTTATTTTCCTTGCCAATGAATAAAAGGGAAATTTAATTAAAAATTTCCTTTTATTCTTGCTATGGCCGGCCACCTCATAGAGCTCCAAACAAGGAAAGTTTTAAATACAAAATTAAAACTTCCTTATTTGTTTCCGAAAATTTTTAAAATAAAAATTTCTCTTTTCAAATTCCCTTCATGGTTGATTATAAAAGGAAACTTTTATAAATTAAAATCTCTCTTTTAAAACATGTGGATGGTTACAAGGAAAGTTTTCTCTAAAATTAAAATCTTCCTTTTCAACTACAAATAAGGAAAGATATCAAATCTTTCTTTTAATCTTTTATAGAAAGCTATAAAAGGAAAGATTTAAATTTTAAACTTTCTTTTAAAACCATGACTTCCACATAAGGAAAGATTTTAAAAATTAAAACTCTTTTTAATCTAATGTGGTCGGCCACCCTACTTGGGCTCCAAGCTAGGGTCGACCACCACTTGAATCCATCTAGCCTTGGTTTGGCTGACCCTAGCTTGGGCTCCAAGCTTGTCTTGGCCGACCACCTTAAGGTGGGTAAGAAGTTGGGTTTGGGTGTATATAAGACTTTATAAATAAGAGGCTACGACAGAGACCGAGAGGGAGAATTGGTTTTGGTCTCCCGATGAACTTGAGCTTCCCGTGTTCGCTCCGAACACCCAACTCGAGTTCATCAATAATAACACATATCACTAAAGAGTTATTATTGAATTACCGCACCAATCTCATATTACTATATGGGCTCATTCTTATCATGAGTGTGTTAATCTCCCTGTGTTTAAGATATCGAATGTCCACTAATTAAATGAGTTACTAACAACTCACTTAATTAATATCTAACTCCAAGAGTAGTGCCACTCAACCTTATTGTCATGTCGGACTAAGTCTACCTGCAGGGTTTACATGACAATCCTTATGAGCTCCTCTTGAGGACATCATCAACCTAGATTGCTATGACACAGTTTCCTTCTATAATCAACAACACACACTATAAATAATATTATTTCCCAACTTATCGGGCCTATTGATTTATCGAACTAAATCTCACCCACTGATAAATTAAAGAAATAAATATTAAATATATGTGCTTGTTATTATATCGGGATTAAGAGCACACACTTCCATAATAACAGAGGTCTTGTTCTTTTATGTAGTCAGTATAAAAAGAAACTACCTCAAATGGTCCTGCTCAATACACTCAGAGTGTACTAGTGTAATTTTATAGTCAAGATAAACTAATACCAAATTACACTATGACTATTCCAATGGTTTGTTCCTATCCATCTCAGTCGTGAGCTACTATTTATAATTTATAAGAAACTGATAACATGATCTTCTGTGTGTAACACCACACACCATGTTATCTACAATATAAATTAATTGAACAATTACACTTAGCATATAAATATAGACATTTGACCAATGTGATTCTTTATTTCAAAATAAATATTTACAAAAATCTAGGTTTTTAGTATACATTCCAACAGCCTCCAGTGAGGCATCAAGGGATAAAGTTTTATCCCTTGGCAATGGTCAAATTGACTGGCTGAAGGCGCCTTCGATAGCCTTGGAAGATGTCTTCGCACTGTTCATCGAAGGCGCCTTCCACAGAAGGCGCGGAGGTGCCTTTAACAACCTTTGAAGGCACCTCCAACAGCACTTACAACTCCCTTAGCTCATTTGCTGTTGCGATCTCTTGGGTGATTTCAACCACCGAAATAGGGCTCATCCGAACTCAATTTCTGAACTTCTCTTTGAGCATGCTTCCGCTCCGGCTTGTCGTCCCTCGAACGTCGTGCACGTCCTTTTCATCCACCGGCGTACTCTTCCGCAGCGTCTCGTCCCTCGGATGCATCGAGCGTGTCGATTCTCCCGTGTCGTATTTCTCGTTAGCCACGTCTTCTGCTCGACTTCCTATACTCCTAAGCTCCTGCACACTTAGACACAGAGAGTAGAAAATAACATGACCTAACTAACTTAGCTAGATTGATCACATCAAAAATATCTTTGGGATTCTAATAGGGCCACCAATTAAGTGATCATGGTCGTGCGACTGTCGTGGCCACTCGACCCGACAATGCGGCCACCTAGCAGCCAGCTTGGCAACTCAACCTTGCTACACGGGCATGTATTCTCGGCTGGATGGCTGCGTGGCTGGTGAATCACAAAATTTTTAAATTAGTAAGGCCCTTTTTAGGAAATATAAAATTACGATGGGCCTTTTAAAAAATTCTAAAATCCAGGACGACCCTTTGACAAAACAAAGGGTGTTTTTTTTTTTTCTCTCTCGCCTCGTTTAGACATGGCCTCTGACTTACCCCACTCACACACCGCGGCTATTTTGAATACCCGTACGATTTCCCTACGCCACTCGAACACCAACTACCGCTTCTCCCGAACCGCTGATTTGCCACGTGGCCACATGGATTTGCGGGTTTGGGTGTGAGTATATCTAATCCGGGCTCTTTAACGAGCCGTCCATTGCCAATACCGGTCCACCCTGTAATCGGCTCCATGTCATCTGGCAACGCGGCGATCGTTATCTTCGCGCGCTCTTATTTATAACCGCTCCCTCTCTTCGCTCCACGCGATTCGACCGTGAAAGAGCAAAGTGAAGTAGTCCGGCATGGAAGGCAGCGGCTGCGGCGGCGGGTCTCCGGGGGAGAGGAAGCGGTACAGAGGCGTGCGGAGGCGGAAGTGGGGGGCGTGGGTGGCGGAGGTGCGGTTCCCCAACAGCCGGGAGCGACTCTGGCTCGGCTCCTACTGCACTGCGGAGGAAGCCGCCAGGGCCTTCGACGCCGCCTTGTACTGCCTGCGCGGCCCCGGCGCGGAGTTCAACTTCCCCGACAGCCCGCCCGACATTCCTTTTGCCGCCGCCGGCGGGATGAGCCGGGAGGAGATACGGGCCACCGCGATCCGGTTCGCGCACGACGGCGGCTCCGGGCAGCAGACGCCTCCTCAGGAGGCGGTTGAGATAACGGCAGAGGCAGAGGCGGAGACGGAGGCAGAGATGCTGGGGACGGCATTGCAAGCGGGAGAGGAGGCGCCGTCGATTGCGACGGAGCCGCCGGATGCGGCGGGGTCTTACTCGCAGGCCAATGAGGGCATTGGGTTGTGGTTCGATGAGGACGATGAGCTTGGGCCGGAGTTCCCTATTTGTGATGACATTTATAGAATCTCTCCTCTATGGAACTTCTGAATTCAATTCCAGCTAAAATATACTTTTAAAATTATTATTAAATAAAATTATTTCTCTTTATATTCATAATTAATTATAATTTAAGATGACATATATATTATGATTCATTTTCTAACTGACAAGATTCTGATCAGTAAAATTTATCATATTAGTATTATATTAATTATAAGGGAGCTTTGAAACAATAGTAAAATTATACTATCATGTGATGTTACAACGTGAAAATAGTCCTTCTGTCAACTTTGTTTAGAACCTCACATTATAGAAGTTTGCGTGGACGATTTATTTTGCAGTAATCAGAATCATTATTTCAACAAACATATCAAAATCATCTATGATATCCCAAAGAAAAAATATCCCAAACGCGTATTTAATACACCACACTAACATTTTAGCATTAAAAATTTGTCATCAATATCACATTTTATTAATGGATCGAGATTTGTGGGCCCGCAAATTATATTAATAAATTATTATTAGTGAAATTATTGTCACTAAATTTTAGATAATGTATTAGATAATTCAATTATTATTTTATGTTTGTCAATTGTCAACTTAATGGAAATTACTATATCTTAGCACTGCGGGGTGTAATTTTTATACCTGCTCGATGATTACATAATAATAATAATTAAAAAAAAAAACTAGTTACCGTAGCTAATTTATTCATTTATATTATTTTCTTTTTATACAATGAAAACCATTCATTTGAATAGTTTAAACAATTTGATTAAGTTCGAATAATTTGTTTGGTTTTGTATATTCAATTTGATTATTTCTGTGTTTTGTATATTATTCAGTTAAACAATTTGATTATGTGTTATGTAAAAGTAATATGTTATTTAGATGGTTTAGTTTTAATTTTCAATGAAAGAAAAGAACTAAAAGAGGTTAAAAACTCAAGAGGATACTGTATTAATTGAACAAGTAGAAAATTCAATGCCAACGAAGTTTAAAAGAAAACTTAGAGCACCAAACACTTGTGAATAAATAAGAGGATAATGCATTAGTTGAGTGTCTTGTTTAGTTGAGCAAAGATTTAGCTTGAAAGAGTAAGAATGATTTTCAAACAGGGTATTTGTTGTATTTGGAGTAACTCATGGATGATAAATTGCCATCAACTAATCTGAACGCTACCTCTCATATCGAGTCAAGTAACAAGCTACTGAAGAAGTAGCTCAACACTGTTAATGAGATGTTGAATCATAGTAGTGAATTTGGATGGAACGATGTTGAGAAGTATATTATTACAACAAAGGATGTCTTTAATGATTGAGTTAAGGTAACTTTTTTTATTTTTGTATTTTTTTTTCATTTCTTTAATGATTGTGGTTTTTTTTTGGTAATGATATATTTTAAATTTGGAGTCATCCGACTGCTATTGGTTTAAGGAATAAAGAGTCTCCCTCCTATGACTTGATATCTCTGTGGGGGAAAGATCGTGCCATATGAGCTAATGCAGAAACCCAAGCTGATGCAGTATAAGAGATAAATTTATGTGATGAAGAGACTAACACATTGGAGCGAGAAAAAGACGAACATGCATAAGGTCACAAAGATGAAGATTTTGATGATGTTAACCGAGTAATAAGAAAAACTAAGACTCCAAATTCAGATGACTTGGTGGAAGAGATTCAAAAGTATGTTACTATTGTTACTGAAACTAATGAGGAGATGAAGGGAATTTCCACGTACTTCAAGAAACAAATCGATAGTAATAGAAAAATAAAAATATATGATATTAATAGAACTTTTTGAATTCTCTGAGCAAGAAATTATAACATTCTCAAGAATGAACACAAGGTTGACAACTTCTTCACATTGCCAAAGACATTTAGGAAAAATTATATGGTGAAGCAGCTCTTTGAGATTCATCCAAAATAAATTAGATATTTGAATTAGGTTGTTAGTACTTATATTTTGATATAATTTTACACAATCATGATATGTTATTTTGAACTTAGATGAATGTCATTTTGAATTAAATTTAGATGAATGTGCGATGAGAAAATTTACCTTTTTGTTTGTTTTTTTTTTCAAAAGGTTTTATTCTTCATGAAGATTTGTTTCACATTTTATATGGTTTCGTTATTTGTTATCTATTATAGAATGTTAATTGTTACATGGATAATTAGACATCATATTATGTTAGTTATAAAATGTATGTATATATGTCATGGATATCTTTTACACAAGACTCTCTATTTTTATTATTCTTTGTCATGGAAACTATCAAGTCCAAAGCTGCCTACTGAATAATCCACTGTGTGATGGTTGCTCAGAAGTCCAGATTGGTTTGATTAGTCTGAACCATCTATCTACTTAGTTTTAGAGTATTTTTAGCATCATACGTTTATGACCTGTGTACTTATATGTATTTCTCTTTATATTCATGGAGTCGGCGCTAGAGGACCGTTAAAGTAGCGGTTTTTTTTAAGAATATTTTTAATGATTTGAGACTGGATTTCTGCTGGAATTATGGCATTACTAGATTGTTTATAAAGAGGAAGATTTTCCTTTAGTGGACAGCATTTGGTGCTTGGTAGTGCAGTGATATTTTTTTATAGGCAAAATGTTGCATTATTGAAAAGAGATTAATTGTCCATGCATTAACAATTTATATCGATGTTTGTATCCTAAATACTGCACTGTAGTAATTATTTATGTTTTTTTTAAGGTTTTACTTCCACTAATGTTAATTGATCCTGTCCGAGAGTCGAGTCGACGGACGTTGGGAAGATGATACTCACATTGATCCTAGATGTAGACTGAAGATGACGTGGGCCTTCGACGAACTAAGCCTGTAACCACAAGTCGTTAGTGCTGAGCCGAGGAGGGGTTCCCCGGCGATGGTCCTCCGACGCTCAAGTCAGTTACCAGCGACAAATGAATAAAGTGGAGAAGAGAAAAGAGCATCAGCGTAACTGTAGCTACAGTAGAATGCACATACCTCCGTCGAAATCTGTGGGTTCTTATATAGGGCTCCCGAGAGGCACATGCACGCTTTCCAAGGTGTGCACATTTCTCAAAGCATACATGGAAAGGATGTGTCAGAAAAATATGTCTGACGTCATACCTTAACAGCCCGAGCACATCCCTGACGTGCCAGTGGAAGCTTCCACCGTACGATTCTTTATCTGATCATGCCGCCAACCATGCCGCCTGTCGGCGACACTGGTCCCTAGGAAGATATTCTCAACTGCTCCTTTTGTCTGTTATTGGGCCGAGCGGGAGAGTCGCTCGGCCAGTCTGTTGTCCGGGTGACCATGGTCGGACCAAGTGTCCGCTAGGCCAATGGTCTGCTGTCCGGCTCCGTCCTATCGAGCGAGGGAGCCCTGCTTGCTTGGTCGGGGATGCGACCATCGTTTAACCGAGCGAGACGGTCGCTCGGCCTTCACCCTTCCATGCTTGAGCTTTTTGAGCGTCGGAAGCTCGGTATTTGGCCGAGCTGTCAAAGTGTCGAATCGGCTATTCTTTGTGCCAACAGGGAAGGGGACTCGTCCGATCGGACGAGTGCCTAGGATGTTGACCACTTTGACTAGGACCCTCCACGTGGCATTGACCTTCTACAAGGCGGGCCCCACCCTTACTATCGGATCACGTGCCTCCCTCTCAAGTCTAGTTGAAGAAGGCTGTAAGTCCGACTGACTAGACAAGTAGTCTGGTGGTCGATTGGTCGATCGGCCCTGGGCTGGTTGTGTCCCGATCGACCCACGTAGGGCTGATCTCCTAGGCCGTTCGGCACCCTAAGGATTTACACTTGGAATGTTCCTCCTTCGGCGTCTTCGGATGGGCGTGACCTGCGCAGTCAATGCTGACGTCGCCCAAATCCCCTCGGAATTCGTGCAAATCCCACCATTAAGGCCTTCCTGTAAGTGGACGCCACGTGACATTGCCGTCGTCACCGTACGATCGAAGCGACAGGGGTGATGTGACGTTCGGTGGTTCAAATTCAACGGCCGGATCTGTACTTTGGATTCTGTGCCCTAGACCGGACGGCTCCAGTCACTGATCCCCCTCTTTATAAAGCCGCAATGTCGGTTGCTGCTCAATCGTTGGCATCTTTCCCATGTGCTCCGACGATATTACGCGTCCAGTGCCCCAGCGAACCTTGGCTTCTTCCCCCAACGATCCTCGTCTGTAAGCTCTTCAACCTTGCTTCTGCCTGATTCTTTTTCTTCAGTTGCTTCCTTGCTCCTGCTTCGGTGTTTTCCAGTCCCCTTTTCTGTCCATCTTCCTGTTCTTTTGTTTTTCGACGATGGCTAGTTCTTCGCGACTGTCCGACCCCGCTCCCGATCTCTGGTACAACACCATGGAGACTCGGTTTGACGCGGGCGACGCTGCGAGCCTCATCAACACCTTTGACATTCTTCCTGACCACGAAATAATCTTAGCCTCCCCGTCCGATCGGCCCAATGACCCGCCGATCGACATTGTCTATTTTTTCCGCGACCAATTCGTGGTCGGTCTACGTTTCCCAATCCATCCATTCATAACCGAAGCCTGCAATTATTTTCGTGTCCCTTTGGCACAGCTCGTCCCTAATTCTTTCGCCTCCTGTGCGGTGTGGTTGTACTGCTCAAGGTGCATGGTATTCCCCTCACATCTCAGGTATTCCATTACTTCTATTATCCCAAGCAGTTTGAGCTGGGCACCTATCTCTTCCAGTCTCGGGTCGGCTTGGTCTTCTTCGACAAAATGTCATCTTCCAATAAACATTGGAAAGATTACTTTTTTTATATTCGTCTCTCCGAGCGGCCAAGCTTCTGTACCAAGTGGCAAGTCGGGCTCCCGCCTCAACCGGAGCTGCCGAAGTATAAGAGCCGACCGGACTATCTCTATGCGGCCAACCTGCTAGCCGACCAGAAATTTAACATTCATAAGCTGCTGCCGGAGGGGGTGATGTATACGTTCGGGCTGAGTCTGATCTGGACGAAACTCCCGAGCAGCCTAGGTATGAAATTTTCTCTTCTTTCTTCTTTTGAGTCTAACTGATTCTTTTTTTCTTTTGCAGCCAATATCATGATGCGCTCCTTAGCCACCGGGATTATGAAGGCCAAGCAGGCTGAGATCGAGGCAGCAGCAGCAAAAGAGATGGCGAGCCTCGGTCTAACTCCGGTCGGCTCTCACGAGGGTGAGAGCGAGGCTGCGCAAACTGAAGGAGAGGGTGCCGCCGGTCAGACGCCCCACACAAAACCAGCCAGGGATCCGCTTCCTTCTGAGTCCCAGTCTGCCACTCGAGAAGAAGGGTCGGGGTCTTCTGGCAATGTTCCCCTGATTGGGCGCAAGAGGTGCCGCATGACCACCCCTTCCCGCTCTGCAGCCTCGGTGGTGCTCTCCTCCGAGCGGGAAGGCATCTCCCTTCCAGCTGCCTCCGAGACCGTGGAAGCTGTTTCTACCGATCGGCCCCCCTCATTGTCCGATCTGTCGTCAGACCCGATTGCACCTCAGCCGCTAGTGTCTCTTCCTCCAGTTTGGTGGAGGATTCTATGATCCGACATCCTCCCTACTTCAACCTCCCAAGCTTCCGACCCCGCGGCTACTTCTCAGTCAGCCCCGAGTGGTCGCCGATCCGTGACTACCATTCTCCACCTCCCAACAGAGGAGTTCCTGGCGGCCGGCAATCAACCGCAGACTCTCGAACATCATATACACATCCGCGGGCGGCTCGCCAAGGTTTGGGAGGAGGCCATAGGGCGTGCTGCGACGATGCCTTCCGGGATGCTCACCAACAACCACATGCAAATGGCCACCGGCGTAAGTTTTTTTATCTATTCATGATTTACCTTCGTTCGGCACTAACACTCTTCCGTTCGGATGCAATATTGGGTGGAGAGTGTGGCGGTGTGCAACCGTCTGGCGCTGGTGGAGGAGGAGCTTAAGAAGCTCAAGATTGTAGTGGAGCTTCTTCCTCCCAAGGGCCTTCGATTGCCAAGCTGCAGACCGATCTAGCCAGGACCAAGAAGCTTCTGGAGGCTGAGCAGAAGACCTCCTCTGACCTGGGTCGGCTCGAGACCCAGGTGAAATCCTATGACTAGAAGATCGAGCTGGCCACCACCAGAAAAAATCGAGCTATAGCTAACCTGGTCTGCTGAATGTCATACCCCTCGCACCATTCTTTGAGTTTCTGCCCTGCGAACTGCCTACCATTGTCTGAGACGAGTCGGCGTGGAATCCTGAACCGACAGATGATGTGCTGCCAAATAAACTTCTGGATCATCTACTCGGTTATTCTCACTAGCGGCTCTGCTTTGACCCATTTGGAGAAATAATCCACTGAGACAAGCAAGAACTTCTGTTGACCTGTCACCATGGGGAAGGGTCCCGCAATGTCCATACCCCATTGGTCGAATGAGCATGATATCATGGAAGCCTTCATCTCTTTAGTAGGTCGGTGCGAAAGGTTATGGTACTTCTGACAGGACAAGCAGGTGGCCACTATTTGAGCGACGTCTGCTTGTAAGGTCGGCAAGAAATATCTAGCCAACAAGATCTTCCTCGCCATCGACCGGCCGCCCGAATGTCCTCCACAGGAGCCTTGGTGTACCTCTTGCAGTATGTAGTCGGCGTCTTCCGATCCAACGCACCTAAGCAGTGGCCTAGAAAAAGCCTTCTTGAAGAGCTGGTCCCCGACCAATATGAACCGACCGACCCTTTTTCTGAGTAGTCGAGCCTCCTCCCAATTGGACAGTGTAGCTCTCAATTGCAAAAACTCTATCAATGTCGTCCTCCAATCACCTAGGAAAGTGAGTCCCTCCATCCGATCGATATACGCCACCAAAGACACCTGCTCGATCGGCTGTGTGATAACAATGGGTGATAGCGAGCTGGCTAGTTTGGCCAGCTCGTCCGTCGCCTGGTTTTCTGCTCGGGGAATCTTTTGTATGATGGCCTATGAAAAATTGGCCTTCAGCTTTTCGAAGGCCTCCGCGTAGAGCTTAAGCCGAGTGTTACTTATCTCGAACGTCCCAATAAGCTGCTGAGCGGCTAATTGGGAATCCGAGTGAATTAAAACCTTGAATTCTCCCACGTGTCGGGTGGCTTGCAGGTCTGCTATGAGTGCTTTGTATTCGGCCTCATTGTTGGTCACCCGATAATCCAGCCGAACGGACAAATGCATCCGCTCTTCTTGGGGGGAGATCAGTAGTTTATCAATCCCACTTCCTTGTCGAGTAGATGATCCGTCCACATATATCCTCCAAGTGGCTTCTGGCTCGAGATTTTGTACTTCAGTGACGAAGTCCACCAAGAACTGCGCCTTAATGGTCGTTCAGGGTTGATACTGAATGTCAAATTCACTGAGTTCTGTTGTCCACTTGATCAACCGTCCTGATGCCTCTAGGTTGAGGAGGACTCTCCCTAGAGGGTTGTTGGTCATCACGATGATTGTGTGCACGAGGAAATATGGGTGGAGCCTTCGAGCGGCCAGAACTAACACAAGGATAAACTTCTCGAGACCAGTGTAACAGGATTCAACATCTTTTAAAATATAGCTTAGAAAATACACTAGTTGTTCTTCGTCGTTCTGTCGAACAAGCACCGAGCTGACAGCGTACTCGGTCGAGGACAAATAAATTCGAAGCGGCTCACCGGCAGTTGGCTTAGCTAGCACAGGCAGCGAGTTCAGATACGCCTTGAGTTCTTTGAATGCCCGGTTGTACTCCGAGTCCCACTGAAATTTGGTGGCTCAGCGTAATATCTTGAAGAATGGCAGGCTCCGGTTGGATGATTTGGAGATGAACCGAGATAATGCTGTTATCCAACCTGTGAGACGCTGAGCTTCATTAAATTTCTTGGAGGTGACATATCTTGTAGTGCCTTTACTTTGTTGGGGTTCACTTCAATGCCCTCCGCTTCTTGTGACGAATATACACTTGTTCGGATTTAGCTTGATTCCATATGTCCTAAGTGTCTGGCAGGTCTCCATGATATCTGCACAGAGGTCAGCCGCTCGGAGAGATTTAATCAGTATGTCATCAACGTATACCTCCATATTGCGGTCGATCTGCCACCGGAACACCTTGTTCATCAGCCTCTGGTAGGTTGGCTCTGGCATTCTTCAGTCCAAAAGGCATCACGTTGTAATAGTAGGTTCCATTAGCCATAATAAAGTTAACATTCTCTTGATCCTTTTTAGCGAGTGGCACTTGGTGGTACCCTTGATATGCGTCCAGTATGCATATCAGCTCGCACCCGGCAGTGGAGTCTACCACCTGATCGATCTGGGGCAAGGGATAGAAGTCTTTCGAGCATGCTTTATTCAAGTCTCGGAAGTCGATGCAAACCCGCCATTTGTTGCATGTCTTGGAGATGAGTACCACGTTCACGAGCCAGCTCGGAAACTGAACCTCCCGTATGTGGCCAGCCTCCAGGAGCTTCTCGACTTCCGCCCGAATGATCAGGTTCTGCTCAACACTGAAGTCTCTTTTTCTCTGCTTTACCGGCCTAGCGTCCGGTCGAATGTGGAGTTCATATTGCACAACACTCGGAGAGATGCCGGGCAGCTCGTGCGTTGACCATGCAAAAATGTCATGGTTCTGCTGGAGGTAGTTGATCAGTTCAGCTTTTTGCTTGGCCCCGAGGTCGGACACTATAAAGGTCGTCGCCTCTGCTTGGCCAGGATGTATCTGCACTTCTTCATTTTCCTCATAAACCAGACTAGGAGGTTTTTTGGTTATGGCGTATACCTCTAGCCAGGGCGTCTTCCGAGCAGACTTGGCCTCTGTTTTGACCATCTCCACGTAGCGGCGTCGAGCAGCCAGCTGATCCCCTTTGACTTCCCTGACCTGGTATTCGACTGGGAACTTGATCTTCTAGCAGTAGGTTGATACTACCGCTCAGAACTTATTGAGGGTCGGCCGATCCAGAATGACGTTGTAGGAGGAGGGAGCATCTACTATGATGAAGTTGGTGGTTCGCGTCCTCCGGAGTGGCTCCTCTCCAAGTGATATGACCAACCTGGTTTGGCCGATCGACTGAAGCTCATTGCCAGTGAACCCGTACAGAGGGGTCGTCATCGGCAGCAACTTGACATAGTCGATCTGGAGCTGCTCGATCGCCTTCTTGAAAATGATGTTGACCGAGCTTCCTGTGTCAATGAATATGCGGCGAATAGTATAGTTGACAATTACCGCTCGGATAATGAGGGTGTCGTCGTGCGGTACTTCGACTCCTTCGATATCTCTGGGGCCGAAGTTGATCTCGAGCCCGCTTGCATTCTCCTTGCTGTAGCCAACGACGTGGATCTCCAACCTCCGAGCGTATGATTTTCGAGCTCGATTGGAGTCTCCGCTGATTGGTCCACCAACTATGATGTTGATCTCCCCCGGGCAGCATTACTTCTATTCTCCTCCTCCCGAGTGGATAGTCTGCCTCGTTCGTGTGAGGCTCAGAGATGGTCGCCACTCCTTGGCTGATGATGATGCTGCCGCTCGGGTGATCGCCTGGTCTCCCGCCGTCCGATTCTCTGATGCCTATGTCGTCGGTCAGGGGAAGGCGATTGGCGTCGATAACTTCTAGGGGTCGTTTGAGCGATCGAGGGGAATCTGTGACAATCGCGAGTGTTGTGGGTTGCCGACTGATGGAAAGCACAGGACATAGGAGTCCATACCTTTCCCTTTGGTTTCGGCCGCTCGGAGGCCACATGCTGGACGACGTGTAGCCTTGCTTCCTGATGTGGTCGTGCTCCTTCGTCTCGGGGCCCTCTTGGCAGCTGGTGGCTGGTCGGCGGTCTTCGCTTGGCCAACGCCGATGGTTCTTATGGCACTTCCTTTGTAAAATACCGGAAAATAGGCGAATATTAATAAGGGAATTTTCCGGAATTTTTGGAAATTTTTCGGAAATTTTTCGGAGCTCGTATGGACGAGTTAACGGGGACAAAATGGGGTCCGGAAAAGCCTGTTTTGGCTACACTATTTAAAAGAGGAAAAGTTGAATTTCTTAATTCCTTTTCTTTATTTATTTTGCTTTTTCTTTTATTTCCGCCGTTCCCTCTTTCTCGCCGAACCCGAGCGCCGAATCATTTTCTCCCCGACGCCGCTCCCACGCCCTAACCACCATTCGGCGGTTTCCTTCCTCTTCTCTACTTCTCCCCCCGAGCCGAAGCAGCGTGCCCTAGCCAGTCCCGGTCTTCTTCTCCCTGCTGCCGAAGCCCTAGCATCGCCGGAAGTTTGATCTCTGCCACTGACGCCGGCCGTTTGTCCTCAGCAAAGTAGCGCCGCACCCCTTGTGCCGACCGCCGCGAATTCCTCCGCTCTAGGTCAGGCCGACACCCGATTTCCTCTTCTTCTTGTGCTCACGACCCGCCGCACCTCTGCACAGTGCCGACGCCACTGCCTAGTGCTTCTGCCATTATTGACGAAGCCTCTACCCTAGTTCCTTTCTGCTGAGCCAACAAGGTGAGTGGGTTGTAACACTTGGTTGCACTTTGGATTTCCCCTTCTGACCTAATCTGCAGGTGTAGGGTTTAGCGGATCGCTGATTACGAGGGTAATCTTGTGCTGCGGATTGATCTTGGGTCCAGCAGCCATAATTTCCAGCAAACATTCTTGCTGTGAGAAGTGAAAGGTAAGGAATTGTGTTCTGTATTAGGATTTTTGATTTATGATGTACACATCTTAATCTGACAGTGGGGAAAGGAAGATTTCCAGTAGGGTTTCGCTGTGGTTTGTTGATTTCCGACAGCAACCCTATTCAGAAGCCCTTGATCCAGTAGCAATCACGGTTGTGAATTTAGGTAAGGGGTAGGAATTTGATATGTTTTGTAGTAGAAGATTATGTGTTGATTAGGGTTCGTTAATTACACTGGATTGATTAGTTGGGTTCAATTTAGGACTTCGTAATTGGATTAGAATTTAGTTTAGCTAATTGTTGTATGATGGAAATGAGCTAAACTAGATATTATGTTTGATACCACAGGACTTTGACGCGAGACGAGCATCTCGATGTCGGATTTGGACATTCCTATTGGAGGCGGGTACTTTTGACTTTTTTGTCTTTGATATGCTTAGTAATGAAATTAACATGTTGCATTAATAGTGTTTCTTATCTATTCCGGTTAATCACTACCCAAATCTTGGTACATGGTTGATTGATTGATTTGTTTTGCATCCCATGTGTACTTTACCTGTCTATACATGCATATAGGGGTAGTGATATGCCATGCTTGACCATGTTCAGGACCTAGGTTTTATACCCTCTGTATACCTTTAGATTGTTTTGGATTCGTTGACCTATGATGCATTTTTATATATACGTGGATTAGGTCAGGATATTTTTGTGGTTAGTGCCATGCACCATTTGCATGATTGCATGCTGAGCGATAGTCCGCTCCATTATTGTTGAGCACATCGCCAGTTACATGGATCTGCACACACCACCACTCATGGGTTAGTGGTCGATTCAGGCTGAGTGTGTTGCAGCAGAGACTCTGTTAGGCATCGTTGGTCCGCTCATGGGTAGTGTGACACAACGTGTTATCCCGCAGGGATTCCTCCCCGTCTTTGAGTACCGGGAGATGAGAGCATTGCGCTCCCCCATTTATGATTTGGGGTAGGAGGATAGGTGTACTCCGACAGCATCCCGTCCACTCGGTCACTCATCAGGAGTAGTGATGACAGAGTGCACGGTTGTCACAGCACTACCCACTCGGCCTCACTATTGTGTGTGAGATGATCGACTAGCGTCAGGGGTGACCAGGACACATCATTGGCATCATATGCATGATGCATTTATTGCTTGTGTTTGTGGTTGCTGCATTTATATGCTGCATATTGTTTGGATACCTATGTTTGACATGCATACATGATTCCTATACCACTCGGACTGTTTGACCTTATACTCAGGACCTGGTTAGTACAGCATTCTCCTGTTTACTTCAAATGCATTTTTATCTTTCTTATCAGGAGACTGTACGCATGATTAGTGCTAGGTGTTGTTTCTTTACTTTGCATATCAATTGTACCTGCTGAGTGTTGGACTCACCCCGCCTCCATTGTTGATATTTTCAGGTTGATGCTGTCAGGAGAGAGTTCCAGTTGCTGGTCCCTGCAGACCTCGAGGATGTGATTGGTTTTTCGTTTGGTTTCCTTTTCTGTTCTAAACTGTTTGAACTTGTTATGTTCTGGATTTATTTACTTATGGACATGGTATAGATTTTATTATATCGATGGATTTGGATTTGGTTTTTATTCTACTACATGCCTGCCTGGACGGTAGAAGAGCTGAGTTCGTCGGATTTGAGCTTTACGAGTGTAGTGGAGTAGGGTGGATTTCGAGTCAGGGTATTATTTTACTGTTTAATTATCTTAACTGCGTGGTTGTGACAGCCAGAGGCTGAATAGATTATATATAACTGCGTGGTGATGTTTTATTTTGTTGTTATTATTCCAGCCGCCTGTGGCTGAGGTATTTGTGAGATGTAGAAAAGTTTCAGATTGTCCACCGTACAGGGGAGATGCTGCCGAAATTTTCTCGGGCAGGGACTCCTCTGGGGCGTGACATCCTTCCTTCTGGCCGCCTGGGCTTCCTCCATGTTTATGTATCCGTTGGCCTTTTACAACATATGGTCGTAGTCTCAGGGTGACTTCCTGACGAGCGACCGGAAGAAGTCCTCATCCACGAGTCCTTGCGTGAACACGTTCATCATGGTCTCAGACGAGACCGAGGGAATATCCATCGCTACCTAGTTGAAGCGCTGGATGTAGGCTCGGAGAGTATCTCTTGGCTCTTGCTTCATGAAGAACAGACTGACTCTTGTCTTCTGATAGCGCCTGCTACTCGCGAAGTGGTGGAGGAAAGCCGTTCGAAAGTCCTTAAAACTCCGGATTAACCCGTCCGACAACCTCCGAAACTAGCGTTGTGTCGAGCCGGATAATGTAGTGAGGAAGACTCGACATTTGACTCCATCTGTGTATTGATGAAAAGTAGCAGCGTTGTCGAACTTACCAAGATGGTCGTCTGAGTCGGTTGATCCGTTATACTCTCCAATCGTCAGAGGTGCGTAGTGCCTCGGTAGCGGATATTGCAGTATCATCTCGGAGAATTGGCGGTTGATCCGCTCGGGAGATAAATTAGCTTTCGACGCTTTGCCTTTCCTCGCGTCCCGAACGTGCACTTCATCTGACGAAGAACCTCGCTCATGGTTTGCTTGTGCGATCTCGGAGGGCGTTTGGAACAAAGCCCAGTGGAATGGTATCAGGGCGGGCAATGCCTCCCCTTGCGTGTCGGTCGGCCCTTTATTCTGTCCCCAGATGGACAACTGTTCCGGTCGGTCTTCCTGTGCTGCTCAGCCTCCCAAGGCTGATGTCGCCTGTTGCGCCAGCCGATCGGCCAACGCTCTTTACTGTTGCTACTCAACTATTTTTGCTGCTCGTGCTTGTATGAGTGTGTCGAGCTCCTCCTGAGTGAGCGTCACGGTGTGAAGTCGTCCAGCTTCTTAGCTTCCATCTTCTCGGCTCGGATGCAGGTACGTTCCCACAGATGGCGCCTAATTTGATCCTGTATGAGAGTCGAGTCGACGGACGCTGGGGTGATGGCGCTCACGTTGACTGGATGTAGACTGAAGATGACGTGGGCCTTCGACGAACTAAGCCTGCAACCACAAGTCGTTAGTGCCGAGCCGAGGAGGGGTTCCCCGGCGATGGCCCTCCGATGCTCAAGTCAGTCACCGGTGACAAACGAATGAAGTGGAGAAGAGAAAAGAGCAGCAACGTAATTGTAGCTATAGTAGAATGCACATACCTCTGTCGAAGTCTGGGAGTCCTTATATAGGACTCTCGAGAGGCGCGTGCATATTTCCCAAAGCGTGCATGCTTCTCAAAGCATACCTAGAAAGGATGTGTCAGAAAAGCGTGTCTGACGCCATACTTTAACAGGCCGAGCACATCCCTGACATGACAGTGGAAGCTTCGACCATACGATTCTTTATCTGACCATGCCGCCAACCATGCCGCCTGTCGGCGACACTGGTCCCTAGGAAGATATTCCCAACTGCTCCTTTTGTCCGTTATTGGGCCGAGCGGGAGAGTCGCTCGGCCAGTTTGTCGTCTGGGTGACCATGGGCGGGCCAAGTGTCTGCTCGGCCAATGGTTTGCTGTCCGACTCCGTCCTGTCGAGCGAGGGAGCCCTGCTTGCTTGGTCGGGGCTATGACCACCGTTTAATTGAGCGAGACGACCGCTCGGCCTTCGTCCTTTTATGCTTGAGCTTTTTAAGCGTCGAAAGCTCGGTATTTGGCCGAGCTGTCGAAGTATCGAATAAGCTATTCTTCATGCTGATCGGGAAGAGGACTCGTCTGATCGGACGAGTCCCTAGGACGTTGACCACTTTGACTAGGACCCTCCACGTGGCATTGACCTTCTACAAGATAGGCCCATCCTTACCACCGGATTATTAATCTTTGCAGGATGCATGTGCTAATTGAAGCAACTTTCATTTTATTTATAGGAACTTGGCCTCAGCACCTCTAATACCTGTTCATGTTGTTCTACATGATTGGGTAAGGCACACAGATGGGAAACTGAGCTTCCTAGGATTCGATCAGCCCAATCCCTTGCAAAGGCTCGATAGAGGTTGAGAATACAATTAAAGTGTTATATTAGAAAGATATGAAAAAAAACATGGATTTAAAAATAATGAAGATATTTTTATTGGTATAAGTCCTTGTGGGGAGAGTTCAAAAATAAAGTCATGAGAACTTATGTCCAAAATGAATAATATTATATAATTATGGATATATGTAAATTCTTTTTGGTCTCACTAAATGGTATCAGAGTCATGGTACAGACCGGAAGCCATGTGGGGTTACCTTGAAGGGAGGCTCGCGGAGTAGATCAAGATGACCAGATACTTACAGGAGGTCTAAATCATGAGAGTAATGATAGTGTTTCGTTTGAAAGGAGGATTATTGAGAATAAAATTAAAGTCTATATCTAAAAGACATAGAAAAGAACATAAAATTTAAAAGTAATGACAATAACTCATTAATATGAGGTCTTTTAGATAGGGATATATGACTTTGTGATGTAATAGAGCCAGTCCATTTCCAATGTTTGTTTGTTTAAATGTAAAATTAAAAAATAAAAATCTAACCACGGCCTCTAGTTTTATTGAGTAATTTTAACATTTATAAATTAATTATATTTATTTATTATATATATTATCAATTTATTATTAATATTAATATTATTAATTTAATTTATTTTTTTAAAAAATAACTAAATATCAAATTGATTTAGTTGTAAAATTATCTAAGCTTGAAACATGGATAATACAGTAAATATCAAACTAAATATTAAAATTTTTAAATAAATAAAACTTTTTCTTATATTATCTAGACTGAATTAAACAATAATAAATTATATTTTAGTTTTTATAATTTTAATTATATAATAATTTGATAATTATATACTATGGTTCTGAATGATAATTTGAACTAATCATACTAATAGAATTTTCAGATGAATTAACTCATGGCAAATGTCGGCCTATCAAAGATTTATTATTTGATGGGATGGGACAGACGAACATGTCATCGCGGGGGCTAAGATATTATCAATGTGGTCTAATCCAAAGAGGATTATGAATTAGACGACCAATCCATCCTCAAATAAAAAATTAAAAAAATTATAATTCATTGAATTGGATTATTTCATAATAACTTTGATCTGAACAGATGTTTTTTTTTCCTTCTCAATGCGTGTGAGTCAATTTGAGTCTGTTCTGCCCTGGTCCGTCTGGACCCACAATCTATCTGTGGAGGCTGATCTATTTTGGTCCGCTTCTTTCAGACTTTCACTAGTCCGGCCAACCCTACTAATCTGATAATTAATAGCTCTAATGACATGCAATGAATATTCAAAAATGGTCCCTGACGTGATAGGGTTCATAATTTGATTCTAGTTATAATATATTTATAGATTTTTTTTAAAATTGAACACGTAATCAATAATAGATATTTGACTTTTTTTTTTTAATTGAACACGTAATCAATAGATATTTGACTTTTAGACTGTTCGTCCCATATATTTTCTAATTTACTTTTACAATAAATAAAAAATTTATAAAATCAAATCGATAACCTCATAATTAATCAATGAGACTAATTGATTTTTTTTTCATATGACAATATAATTAATTTCAAAAATTATAATTAATAAAATAAAAAATGGTTTATATTTTATTCAACCCCACTGTAGTTTTACAGTTGGTGCTGATTGTTTTTTAAATTTATTTTTATTATAATTTAAGTGACAAATTATTTTTTAAAATTCACCCTCTTTCCTTTTCAAATCATTGAATAATCCATCAATTTTTCAAATGCCCCTTGAGTTTGATCAATTTTCAAATTTTTACCCAGGGAGCTACTATGTAACGGAAAGATAAGTTATCATCCAGATATTTACAATTTAATTCTTAACTACTATATATTTATAGAGATTTTTCTTTCAAATAGGGCGTGTAATTACGGGATGCTGATCTTCTGAGATGCTCACCACGAGCACTACTAAATTTATCATGACAAGTGGTAGGAAATTTCTATGGGACTGGGTCAATCGCCCCAGGTTTGATGTTATCTAGTTCAATATTTTTATCCCCGGGCTACAACGCAGTGGAAGGGCGCCAAGTTGTCACCCAGGCACCCGCCATAAACGCTTTCCAATTTACCCTAGCAGTCGATGAGAAACCTCCATGGAATCGGGTCGGTTGCCCTAGGCTCGGTGTTACTTGGTTCAACATTTTACCCCGGGGCTACGGTGTAATGGAAGGACGCTAAGTTGTCACTCAGGCATCCGTAGTTCGATCCCCAACTACGATGCATTTGTAAGGATTTTTTTCTCCAAGTGGGATGCACAACCACGAGATACTGGGTTTCTGGACCGCCCACTGCAAGCACTTCCCGATTTATCCTAATGGTCGGTGAGAAACTTACATGAGATCCGACCAATCGTCCCAAATTTGGTGTTATCTGGTTCAACATTTAGCCCCTAGGGCTAGGGCTACGACACAAGGCACTCGCGGTTCGATTCCTAGCTACGACATATTTATAAAGATTTTCCCTCCAAATAGAGTGTGCAACCACGAGATGCTAGACTTCTGAGCCGCCCACCGTGAGCATTTCCTGATTTACCCTAGCGATCGGTGGAAAACTTTCACGCAGTCGGGTCAGTCATCCCAGGTTCGATGTTACACATGGTTCATCATTTTTGCCCCTGGGGCTACAGTGCTACAGAAGGACACCAAGTTATGACTCAAGCACCTACAGTTCAATCCTAGTTACTGTTCATTTATAGGGATATTTTTTCCAAATAAGACGTGCAACCACGAGATGATGAGCTTCTAGGTCACTTGCTGCGATCCCTTCCCAATTTACCCTAGCAGTCAATGGGAAACTTTCAATAGGCCGGGCCGGTAACCTAGATTCAATGTTCTCTGGTTTAATATTTTTGCTCCTGAAACTATAGTACTGCGAAAGGGCGTCAAGTTGTCACCCAGGTATTTATAGTTCGATCCCAAGCTATGATACATTTGTAGTGATTTTTTTATTGGTCCTGGTGCGACTGGAAAGAAGTGATGTGAATTGTCTTGTTAAAAAAAATATTTTTTTTCCTTTCGATTTTAGCAAAGATAAATAAATATTATTTAATCAAAATAAACATGAAAATGAGTAAGAAACAATATCGATTTATTTGGTTTGCAATCAAAAGATTGCTAGTCCAAGACTTTGAAAGTTTCACTAAAAGTCTCTTTCTGATGGGGTAGCCTATTACATCAATTCAGTACAGAGAAACTTAGAAAGCAGTAAACAATTGAAGAACAAGTGTTATATAAAATGAGGATGATCAGGGGTCTATTTATAGCCTAATGTCGAACTAGTCGTTTTGCTGATATGGCATCTCTGGGCGCTTGGACCTAGTTCGGGCGCCCCCAGCGATACCTCTTTATCTGTTCTCAATGACTATGTAACGATGTAAGGATAAAACTTTTTCCTCGGTTGGCCGTCTGGATTGGTTCGAGCACTTGGAGTGCTATTGATGTGGACCCGATTGTCATCCGCAGCAATGTCTCTTCGATAAGGCGCATGTTCAATACTAAGGCAGCCCGGGCACTTGGACAAGTCAACTTCATGTTGACTTGTCCGAATTCTGCTCCAGTCACTTTGGATGATTCCTCATACTATCGAAAGTTGATTTCACCCGAACCTAACTCTGATCTTCTCCTCGAACAGTCTTCCGTTTCGGTTTCTCGTTCCTCGAAAGTACCGCGCGCGTCTTTCTCGCTCCATCGGTGTACTCTTCCGTAGCTTCTCGTCCCTCGGATGCACCGAGTCCGTCGGCTCGCTTCCCGTGGCATCCTTCTAGTTCACTACATCTTCCATTCGACTTCTTGTGTTCCTAAGTTCCTGCACACTTAATAGTTAATACAAGGATCAAAATATAACATGATTTAATTTAACTTGGTTGATCATATTAAAATCAAGGTACTTACATTTTTCTCTAAATGAGATGTGTAACTAAGAGATACTGGACTTTTGGACCGCTCACTGCTAGTACTTCCCGATTTATTTTAGCAGCCGATGAAAAATTTCTATGATGTCAAGCTAGTAGTCCTAGGTTCGGTGCTATCTGATTTAACTTTTATATATATATATATATATATATATATAATCAATTATTCACAATTGTACACGGCCTCTTAAATGTGATTTCATGGTTACTTCTAACCGTCTGACAATGATTTCATAATTATATAATCGAGCGACTATTTGATAGAATGACGGCCTAATCAAGCGGCCATTTGATCGTGACGTCAAGTCGGCCGATCACAAGTTTAACTGTAAGATTTGATATTCATGTGATATCAAGTCAGCCGTTCATTAGAATCACATGTGCTTCTTGACCGATGACCGATGACCAATGAAAATGTTTCTAGAATCAAATTGATTATCTGTTTTTAAAAGTCCCTGAAACTTTAGTGCAATAGTTAGCGATGGGACAGATTTTTTAAATAATGGGAATTTAAATCTCATCCACCCATTATACATCGGAGGAGATTAGAAAACTTATGAGTCATCTGTCATTATGCAATTTTTTTAATTTATTTTGATAATTTTCACAGGAGGTAAATTGAGTATTTTGAGAAATTAGTGTGTGATTATATATATAATTTGAACGTTTAAGAAATTTGGGGCACTTCCAGTGTTTTTTTATGTCCAGAATACCTCCCATAATTCAGAATACCTCCAGCTGGTGATGGCAAGAACGAAGGTGAATTTACAAAAATAAAAAAATAGGTCATTGTTCGAATTATAGGGATATTTTCTAAAAATATATTCGACCTATTAACCACATAGTTAAAGTTAACGGATTACTCAAATGTCATGTAGATAACTTTTAAAATTACCTATGCATCTTATATTCATTTTACCCCTCTTTTTATTCCTAATTGATTGACAGTTTTAGTGTGATAAATCTGTTAATCAATTGAAAATGAGTATGTAATATTCCACCAATCGATTGTGGTAGTGTAGTAATAGATTGGTGAAATGTAACTCAATTGAAAATGAATTAAAAGAAAAATAATTGCTCTTAATATAATACGTTGAATTGATATTTGAGAGCATAAAATTATTAAGTAGACTTAGATGAGTACAAAGTCATGATTTGAATGATTCTAAGTTCTTTAGATTCATTAATCGATTTCATCCAAAATTGACTAATGAACTTAGAAAACTCTGAATCACTCCAAACTATAATTGATATATTTGTCTAAGTCTCCTTAATACATCTATATCTCTCGATGTAATACATTATATTGAGAGACATAATTTTCTAACTTATTCTCGATATGAAAAATTATATCAAATGTTCATTATTTATTATAAGTGCGATGATGATACTCATTAATCAACATCACAAATGATTTCATAAGACTCAATGATTTCATAAGACTCTCCTATGTCGGACAATATTAAATTTTTAATTTTCTGAATGACGTACATCTATCAACTGGTTTCATTCCAAAGTAGTTGGTGAACCTAAAGAATTTCAAATCACTCCAAACTAAGATCAATTAACTTATCTAAGTCTTCTCAATACATCTATACTTTCAAACATCGATGTGGTACATAATATTGAGAGTAATGTTTTTTTTTTAAACTCATGTCCGATGAATAATTGTTACCAATTGAATGCTATAGTGTAATATTCGATTGGTGGAATGTAATTAGATTTGTATGTAACATTTGATATTATTTTTCATGCCGAGAATGAGTAAAAAAAAATCATCGCTCTTAATATAATGTGCTAAATTGAGAAATCGACCAATGAATTTAGAAAACTGTGAATCACTCTAGAGCGGGGTTTTATAGATTGAACGGTGGGAGGGGGAGCTTTCTAGCCGACTGATAAAGAAAATGCTTTAATTTTTGGGTTTGATGATGAATTCGGACACTTCTATAGACTACGCTGTGTTCGAGCTCTCCCCCGAGCATTCACGGTGAGGATTCCCGGTCAATATGACTTTTGTAATTTTGTTATCCTGTGAAATTCTGAAAAGGCGCATTTTTACAGGTACGAATTGTTTGTCACGTGGAATGGTGAGACTGAGAAGCTTTCATCTGGTTTCTTCAAGTCATTCATCTCCCATTTGAAGATTGCCGAAGAACAGATTGCACGTGAAAGTACATCAATAAAACTTGAGGTTGAGACGAGGAATGAAAATTTATGGTTCAATAAAGGGACAATTGAAAGGTCGCAATGATATGGTTCTTGTTGGGTCCTTTATTGCTAATGTAAACTGGGTGCAGGTAGAATGATGGTATACCATCATTTTCGGTTAAGTCGAGGTCAGAGTTAAACTCTATATCTTTAAAATGAATTTACCCCGCACACGGTGCTCATGGAATACGGCAATCGTCTCCCTAGATACAACGACTTTTATCTTGCGATAGCAGCACTGCAAATCACAAGACCTCCGAACCGAGGAAGCTTCTTGAACTCTCCAATGCAAGAATGCAATGCTTGCTTTGCTTAGAAGGAAGTGAGTGAGTGAATGAGTACGTGAGGGACTTTATTTATACATATAAAAGAGTATAAGCACCTCTTGGTTCAATTAGATCTCATCCATCCATTTCAAAATGAGTGATATAGATCGCATCCTTTCCTAAGAGACATACTACCTCTTTATTAGATACATCCTTCAATCATCCAAAAGGCATTTAAAACCTTTTTAATTATTTTTCCATTTATAATTTTAACAATTCCCCACATAAATGAAAAATAATGCATGCAGGTTATCACCTAAGGAGAGTTCAATCGATAAGTCAATGCATCGGGAGAGGTAGTTTGTGGCTTTGAACCTTCCGTAGTGGAATGCTATCAAGCATACTAAGCTGCGCAGTGAACGTGATGTCTTGAATTGCTAAGTTGTTTGTTATATTAAGACAATAACACTCACACAAAGATTTATCTCACTTACTTTGGGTTCTCATGGTTGGTTCCGTTTTGGCCATGGATACCATCTTGGATTCATGAGTATTTCATTGAAACGACCAGTTTTCACACTCACATAGATGACACTTCTATCAAGAGTACCCTACCATACTCCACCTTATAAAGGTATATAAGTCATTAAAAACATAAGCTTAATCTCACTACATGTGGTAGGACAGCACAAGTTCATCCTAGGATTGAGATAGAGATAATGATAATATATATCGTGTGTTGTAACACAACTTCTGTAACTTCGTTGTTTCATTGAACCAAGATCTTGGGATCTCCAGTCAACAAGGTTAGGTTACCGCTACAGTCATTTTTAGTTATAGATTTTTAATTTCATTCCTCTCGATGAGCAGTATACTTGATCTCGACTTAGCTCCTTCATAAGAGGATCTGTCAAATTATCTTTGGACTTGACATAGTTGATTGCAATCACTCTGTTCGAGATCAACTGCCTAATGGTATTGTGTCTATGACGTATAAGTCAAGACTTACCATTATACATACTACTCCGTGCCCTTCCAATCGTCGATTGACTATCACAATGTATAAGTACGGCGGGCATAGGTTTCGTCCAACTCGAAATATCTTCCAAGAAATTCTGCAGTCATTCAGCTTCTTCAGCTACTTTGTCTAATGCTATAAACTCGGATTCCATAGTTGACTGAGCTATGCATGTCTGCTTTGTGGATTTCCAAGATACCACTCCTCCACCGATTGTGAATACATACCCACTAGTGAATTTGGAATCTTTTGTATCTGATATCCAATTAGCATCACAATATCACTCTAAGACAGTGGGATACTTTCCGTAATGTAATCCATATTCATAATATATTTCAAATATCTAAGAACTCGTATCAATACTTTCCAATAGGTGTCGTTTGGATTACTCGTAAAACGACTCAGCTTGTTGATCGTACAAGCAATATCCGGACATGTGCAGTTTGTGATATACATCAAGCTGCCTATTATCCGAGAATATTTCAATTGTGATACGGGCTCACCATGGTTTTTCTCTAATTGTTGACTTTGATCCATAGGTGTTTTCACTGTAGAGAGATCGTTCGCATTGAACATTTCCAATACTGACTTTACATAATGGGATTGTGTCAAAACTATCACATCGAATGTCCTGAGAATTTTAATTCCCAATATAACATCTGCTAGACTCATGTCTTTTATATCGAAATTCTTGGTCAACATTTTCTTTGTACTCATGATTACCTCATGATTACTGTCCATTATAAGCATGTCGTCTACGTATAGACAGATCATTACATGACCTTCAGGTGTGTTTTTGACATAAATGCATTTGTCACATTCATTTATTTTGAATTCGTTTGACAACATTATTTTGTCAAATTTTTCGTGTCATTGTTTAAATGCTTGTTTAAGTCCGTACAATAACTTAACAAGTCAACACACATTTTCCTCTTTTCTTGGAGCTACGAACCCCTCAGTTGCTCCATATAGATTTCTTCTTCCAACTCATCATTTAAGAACGCAGTCTTAACATCCATTTGGTGTATTTCAAGATCATACAGTGTTGTGATAGCTATCAGCACTCGTATGGATGTAATCCTTGTCACCGATGAGTAGGTATCAAAGTAGTCAAGGTCTTCCTTTTGCTTGTACCCTTTGGCTACAAGTCTAACGTTATACTTGTCAATTGATCCATCAGCTTTATACTTGCGTTTTAGTATCCACTTACAATCTAATGGTTTGGTACCAGAAGGAAGGTCTACTAGTTCCCAAGTATGGTTATTCATGATGGACTCAATTTCACTATTGACGGCTTCTTTCCACATTGGGGTGTCGGGACTAGAGAGAGCTTCGTTTATGTTCTTGGGTTCATTTTCGATATAAAAGTCATGAAGTCTGGTCCGAACAATTTCTCAACTCTAGCTCATTTGCTCCGACGTGGCTTTTTGCTTTGATTGACAATAGTCCTTTTACGACAACTAAGTTCAGAAACGTCATTTTCGTTAGAACTTCCGTTGTTATCACTTTGAACGTTTCCCTTCTTATTTGAGAATATGTTTTTAAAGAATATCACATTCCGAGATTCTATGGTTGTTCCCACATGAATATCAGGAATGTCTGACTTGTGAACTATAAATCGATATGCACTACTGTTATGGGCATATCCGACAAATATCGCATCGAACATTTTAGGTCTGATCTTTACTTGCTTTGGCTTAGGTACCTCGACCTTTGCTAAGCACCCCATACCTTTAGGTATTTGTACGATGACTCGCAGCCTTTTCATAGTTCATATGGTATTTTATCATTTTTCTTGTGAGGAATTTTGTTGAGAATGTGGTTTGCTGATAGTATAACTTCCCCTCACAAGTTCTGGGGTAAGCTTGAATTTATCAACAAGGCATTCATCATTTCTTTTAGTGTCCAATTTTTACGTTCGGCAACACCATTTGATTGAGGCGAGTAAGGCGGCATTGTTTGATGGATAATGCCAGATTCTGAACAAAACTTATCAAACGGTGCACCACATTCTCCTCCTCTACCACTACGAATTATTTTAATTCATTTATCAAGTTGATTTTCAACTTCTATTTTATAGGTTCTGAAAACTTCTAAGGCTTCATCTTTACTTCTTAAAAGAAAGACATAACAGAACCTCGTGCAGTCATCGATAAAAGTAATAAAATACTTTTTACCTCCTCTAGTATGCACGAATTTTAAGTCACATAGATCACTATGTATTAACTCTAGAGGAGTCGTTGACCTTTCCACCGAATGAAAAGGTAGTCTCGTTATTTTTGCTTCTATGCACACTTCACATTTGTGTGTTTCGTCAACATTGACGTTTGATAATAAATTTAACTTGACGAGACGTTTCAGAGTATTATTATTGACATGCTCAAGTCGATCATGCCACAAATTAAAACACTCAACAACATAACTGGAAGCTTTTATTTTATTACCATCAAATTCACGGTGTACAGTCATTACAACCATTTTGATCTGACTCTGTTCTAAGTACCCTTTACCTACGAATACATCATTTTTCGTAAGTACAAAGTTGTTTGACTGGAACACTAGTTTGAAATCAACCTTAACAAGTGTTGATCCAGAAACTAGATTTTTTCTAATGTCGAGAACATGGAGCACATCAATGAGCGTTAGCTCTTTCCCAGACGTCATTTTCAGAACAACTTTCCTGAGTCCGACAAACGGGGATGTCATGGAATTGCCCATATAGAGCTTTCTTCCACTTATCTGAGTATACTTGGAGAACATCGCCTTATCATAACAGATATGATGAGTTGCTCCAGTATCGATCCACCACTGCTTCAGGTTATCCACCACCGTGTTGGCTTCAAACACGACTGCAGTGAGATCCAATTCCATGTCGTCAGAAGTTACGACTTGGTTCGCAACATCCTTCTGACTCTTGGTTGGTTTCTTCGGGTGTCTGCAATCCTTGGGCATGTGTCCTGACTTTCCGCAGTTGTAGCATGTGCCCTTGAATTTCTTGCCTTGAGCATTCTTTTTGGATTGCTTCGGCTTTTTGGCTTTTGGTTCAGCCAGGTTGGACATCTCATCGACTGCCCGCTTCGTTCCTCTAGAGTCGAACATCTTTCGATTATCTTCCTCTATTCGTAGCCTCAGGATTAGGTTTTCAAGTCCCGTCTCCTTTTGCTCGTGCTTTAGGTAATTTTTGAAATCCTTCCACGACGGAGGGAGTTTCTCGATTAGCACAGCTACTTTGAACAACTCGTTCAGCTTCATGCCTTCGGCATCCAGATCATGCGTTATCAGTTGTATGTCTTGGACTTGAGATGTTACGCTCTTGGAATCCAGCATATTGAAATCCAGAAATCGGTCGACGATGAATTTCTTCAACCCGACGCTTTCGGTTTTGTATTTCCTTTTAAGTGACTCCCATAGAGATTTTGCCGTCTCTATTGAACAATACACGTTATACAACGCGTTGTCCAATGCATTGAGAACGTAGTTACGACACAGGAAATCTCCGTGCGACCACGCATCGTATGCATCCTTACTATCGGAATTACCTTCCGTAGCGGCTAGTGGGTCTTCATGCAAAAACCGTACGAGGTTTAATGTTGTCAGGTAGAACAGCATCTTCTGCTGCCATCTTTTGAAGTCAGCTCCGTTGAACTTTTCCGGCTTCTCTCCGGTTGGAACGGCGGTTGGAACGTCATGATTCCAGCCATCAGTTTGCATGAAGAAAATTCGTTTTAAAAATATTGGGTCCTTTATTGTTGATGCAAACTGAGTGCAGACAGGATGATGGTATACCACCATTTTTGGCTAAGTCGAGGCTAGACTTAAACTCTATCTCTTTAAGACGAATTTGTCCCACACACGGTGCTCACGGAATACGGCAATCGTCTCCCAAGATACAACGACTTTTATCTTGCGATAGCAGCACCGCAAATCGCAAGACCTCCGAACCGAGGAAGCTTCTTGAACTCTCCAATGCAAGAATACAATGCTTGCTTTACTTGGAAGGAAGTGGTGAGTGAATGAGTATGTGAGGGACTTTATTTATACATATGAAAGGGTATAAGCACCTCTTGGTTCAATTAGATCTCATCCATCTATTTCAAAATGAATGATGTAGATCGCATCCTTTCCTAAGAGACATATTATTTCTTTATTAGATGCACCCTTTAATTATTCTAAAAATATTTAAATTTTTATTATTATTTTTTCATTTATAATTTCTAACCGTTCTTTCCTGAACATGCTTTAAAAAATACATTAATTCAATTTTCTTACGAGTACTACTCACTGCAGGTTTGTTCAGTTTGTCTGTCAGCCAGAGGTACTTGAATCAGCCAATGCGTATGATGCTAAGATATCACAGTTGGAAGGGGCTAGAAGAATATTATTCTCAGGCACTGTACTCGAAGATAGGAGCCATTTACTTTGGTTTAAATTTTGAAGCAAGTACCTTGGGCATTGCTGAATCAATCACTGTTTATTTTTCCAGGCTTCTGGAGATCCACTTGCTAATTCAATGGGTATGTTCATTTTTGTTTGCCGCATGTCAATTTATCATTAAATTTATTCCTTAATATAAATTCTGTACTAGATCTGTATATTTTTATTTAATTATTTTGTCTCTAAATTTTGCTGATTCCCCATAATTGATTTCATTAGAACTAATTAAAGAAGTACATATGGTCAGTTGCATGTCATGGGTGGATTTGTTGGACAAAATAATTTGTTGTCAGATATTTTGAGAATTAACTAAATTTAAATACACTAAGTTAAATTCAATTTATCTGTCGAAATGACCTGAGTAGATAATCTTAGGCTGCCAGCAATAATTGATTTCTGCCAAGTGTTGAATGTAGACAAGTGACTGGCCAGGCGAGCAAGCGAGTCGCAAACCAAGTGACCGAGAGGCCAAGCGAGCAAGAGAACAAGCAGTCGAGCGAACTGCGGTCGGACGGGCGTGCGACCGAACGAACGTAAAGGCCGAGCGAGTTGCGGCAGGAAGAGTGTGCGATCGAACGAACGTAGAGGCCGAGCGAGTTGCGGGGTGCGGACGAGCGAGGAGCTAAGCAAAGAAGAGGCGGGGTGAGCGAGCGGCCGAGCAAGCGTGCAGCTGGACGGGCATGCGGCCGAGCAAATGAGCGTACGATCGAGCGGACCGAGCGTATGGCCGAGTGGACCAAGAGTCCGAGCGGGTTTGTGGTCGGACGAGTGAGCAGCCAAGCGACTGAGCGAGCGGCCGAGCGAATTGAGCGACCGGACAGGCGTGCAGCCGACCGAACGAAAATGTTGACTGAGTTAGCAGTCGAGCGAACGCAAAGTTCGAGCGGGCAGATGGATTGAGGACTACGAGGGTCACAGTTTCCTTGAAACAAATTTGCCTCACCTCCGGCTGTACTTCGAGGTTTTCTCGGGTCGTTTGTTTCCCAGGATACAACAGTAAACCTTGATTCCCACTAAGGACTGATGGTCACGACGAACCGAATGGTAACCGACTGCTATCACGAGCACTCCGCCAAGCAAGAGATGCATGACAGAGGAGAAGGGGAACGTAGGTGGAGATCTTCAACTTTTTGAGTGTGCAACCTTTTGCTTGTGGACGCATCCTCCTTATATAGGAGCTCAAACCAGTGGGCAGAGTTAATGATTGTTTAATGATCATTATTCGTCAACTGTGAAACGTCAATGTTTCACTCGGTTGCATTAATTTTTAATTTAATGCATTTGTTACACCCTTAAATAAGCAACAAAAAAATTATATGACAAAATGTTGGTTGTTCTACTTGGATAAATTTTGTCCTGACCAGGTCTACATTCGACGCGCGCACTCTCGCACGGGAGTCAACATGGTTCAGTGCAATCTAGGCTCTGAATTTGCACCCCCTACATACCCACGCGTGAGAAAGAGCCTCTCCCCATGCATTTGTTCACATCATCAATGCATGTGAATCAATACAAACCAACCAATATGTCTTAAAACTCCCAATGTGGGACTAAAGTCTCATTCACAATGGAGTTTTATTCCTCTTCCACCTTTTCTCCGTTCACATATATCCAACTGGATTGTCTAATGACTTGCATGTAAGGTGTCAATTATCCTTTCCATGTGATGTTTTTTTTGGTTTGCAAGTTATGCCTTCTGGTATATCCATTAACTTGCAACTCTGCCTCACACTTTCCTCCTTCAGCAGTGAGTTGTATGCTGTAATTTCATGATAATAGATCTCTTAACACATCTAACTGAACTGTATAAGCATATGAAATTGACTGTTGGAAATTTTATAACTATTGATGATATGCTTGGCGTCAATCCAACAATTGAGCCTGGTTAATCATCTCGACAATCAGTCGATGACTTGATTTGGTGCAGTTCGGTATGGTGACGTGGACCTTAACTCATTTATACTCTCGACACACCCTTTCGGTTGCCGAGACACCCTTTCAGGTAACAAACGTACCTTTCTTGATATCATCGTTATTGGCTTAATCTCGTCGATCGTTGAGTTACCCCTTCGGATATCGACATGCCCCTTTCGGGTAAGCTTATCCCTATAGATAAGAATATTAAGGTCGAGGTAAAGACTAGACCGTCTTTCCTCCAGACAATATTTCCCGTCGGTTTATCGACGATCGTCTCCCAAGATACAACTTGTGTCTCGAAATAGGAGCACTCCAAATTTTGAGTTCGTCGAACTTTCAAAGCCTTGGAACTCTTAAGAGACGAGAGAGAAGAGAACTCAAGAGGAGAATTTACAACTTTAGAATTGAGTGTTTTGAATCAAAGAAATGGGGTTCCTTCTATAGGGATGAAAAGTTACTTCCAAAAGGTGAAAAGACATGGGTTATGTCTTTTCACTTAAATCTTATCAATTATGAAAAGACATGGGTGTTTTTTTAATTTAAATCTTATCAATTACCATTAATTAATTCAATTGATTAATTATTTACTTAATCAATTATAAATATTAATTAATTGATTAATTAATTAATGTCACAATTACGATTAATCTTTTAATCAATCAACAAAATTAATTATAATTTCACACCCCTCAATGGTTCCGCATACTCGAGTTAGCATTCATATAATCTCATCCATGAATCAAACTCGTGTGCGAGTCAAAGTTTCGTCCGATCATATCAAACCAACCCTTCATTAGATATTAATTTCTCATTTACTCGAGAAATTAGTTTACGATAGTCTACTCGCGAAATAACTATCTTATCCCTATTTAATTTATTGGTCACCAAAATCAATTTTCCAACTGTTAGGATCTTGAGCGCAAAAATAACACAAGCACAGCGGAATAAACAACAAGATCCTTTCTAGAAGATCCAACGTTTCCAAGGGACAAGAAGGAAGCGCGCGATATTTCTGAGGGATGAAAAGTCGGAGCGGAAGATTGCTCGAGAAGGCTAGAAGATCGGGTGAGCCCAATTCTGGATGCTCGAAATCACTCAAGCGAGCGGAGCCAGAGCGGAAGCCGGGACAAAAAGTCAACTCAGAGTTGACTCTTGTCCGGGCGTAGGGCACCCAGAGCTACTCCAAGTGCTAGAACCACTTTGGTGCCAGCCGGGGCGCCTTGACTCCTCGGCACTGTGAATCAGGATCAGCAAGGGTCCAGGTGCTCGGAGCGGGGTAAAATTTTATCCCGCATCCGTTGCATAGCCGTTTGCGAGAAGATGAGATTTACCACACTGGGGGCGCCTGGACCGTGCCACGTCAACAAACGGTCAGTTTCGACTAGTGGGCTATAAATAGAGCTATGGTCTTCTCCATTTCGAATAACACGCTCTGTGTTTCGAATCTCTTTATGTTTTTTCACTTTCAAGCTTAATTTCCATGTAGGAGGTCTCTCCGCCTCCGACGTTTTGTTCGAGAAGGAGATCGTCATAGTGAGCTTATTTGCCTTGGAGGAGTAGCAATCCTCTGATTGCCAACTAAGTAAACTGTTTATCTTGTACTCGTTTTTATTCTGTAATATTTATTTAAGTGTGTAATCATTTAAAACCCGATTGTTTGAGAAATATATTTGTTGATTAATAGTGCAAGACAATTTACTCTACTCTTGCCAGCCGTAGGGACCTACTACCCCATATTTATTGGTTCACCTCCACATTTATAGGCTTCATTGGAAGGTTCGTGACATTTCAATGCCTTATGGAGATTTTTCATTTTCATCTCGGGGCTTGTGGTTTGTTGAGAGGACAATTTCCTCCACAATTTTCAGGATAAACCCAAAACTTATCAACTTAGCTTTTATCACCTTCTCAATGTTTTAGCCACAACATTGTTAAATCGAGGTGAATGAGATATAGTCAATTATTGAATGTTGTTCCTCGAGAAATATTCTTTTAGCAATATCATGCATTCTCTCCCTCCATCACCATAGATGATCTTGCTTAATTATTTTTTTCAACCATATTTCTAGCGTTTTTAATACAAAAAAAAAAACACACGAGTTCGAATCCTGTAAACAACCTCTTGCAAAAAGCAGGGTAAGACTGCATAGATCCTTCCTTGAGACCTCACATAGCGGGAGCTTCATGCACTGGACTACCTTTTTTTTTTATTTATAGTGTTTTAATACATTTCATCTTAATCTTGCTTAAAAGCAAGTCTCCATAACTCTAATCTTCTGATTTCACCAAGTTAAAACTATGGTTGTCTAATCAAGATGATTACCAAGATTAAACTTGATCTAACAAATGCTCAATCTAGAAAATATACATCTTAGTTTTCCAATTTCATCAAGCTAGAGGTATGATCGTCGGACTGGAGTGTTGACTAGGATTGCATTACTATTAAAGAGACATTTGACTCAAGAATTATACATCTCTTGGTATTCCAATCTCATTGAGCCAAAACTATGGTCGTTTGATCAAAGTCCTGACCAAGATTGTATTTGCTCTTCGAGAGACATCGAACTCAAGAAGTATACATCCCTTGGTCTTCCAATCTCGTCAAGCCAAAGTTGTGGTTGTCTGATTAGAGTGCTGACCAGGATGATATTACTTTTCAAGAAACACTCGACTCAAGAAGTATACATCCTTTGGTCTTCGAATCTCTTCTAGTCAAAACTATGGTAATTGTTTGATCAGAGTACCGACCAGGATTGTATTTACTCTTCGAGAGACACTAGACTCAAGAAGTATACATCCCTCGGTCTTCCAATCTCGTCGAGCCAAAGTTGTAGCTGTCAGATTGGAGTGTTAACCAGGATTGTATTATTCTTTGAGAGACACCCGACTCAAGAAATATACATCCTTTGATCTTCCAAACTTGTCAACCCATAGTTGTAGTCGTCTGATTGGAGTACTAACCATAATTGCATTTATTCTACGAGAGACACTTGACCCAATTTCTTAGTCAATTCCAACCCGTGTAATTCAATCCTTCTAACTCATCTATTTTGACCTCCACTAAGGTCTCGTTGAGTTAGACTTAAATCTAGCTTTTTGCCAATTGGCTTGATCTTCTATCTGAAGACTTCATTAGCCTACTTTTTGGATAGTTTAAACTCACTATTCTTAACTTTGTGATTTTAATCAAATGACCCGCTCAAAGTCTTGATCATCATTGTTACATTATACCCATCGTATAATTTTGTCATCCATCCTTTTAAGGCATGATTCTCCTATAAGAAAATTTTATCCTTCCTTACAAATAACTCTCCCATCGCTTAAGGTTCACTTTTAGATGTTCTAGAACATCTTTTGATAGTAACCTTATAAGGTACATGTTCTTCAAGTAATATTAGGTTAATCGCTTGAAGATGATTACGGAGAATTTCTCCGATTTCTCTCCAGTAGGAGTGGGACCCATGGTCGCTATAACCGTGAATATCTTCTTAAGACCATTGGAAATTTTATAATTATTGATGGATCTGCTTAGCGTCAATCCAACAATTGGGCTCAGTTAGTCATCTCAACAATGAGTCGATGACTTGAACCGGTGGAGTCGGTATGATGACGTGGACCTTGTTCCATTTATACTCTCGATATACCCTTTCGGTTATCGAGCCACCCTTTCAAGTAATAAATGTACCCTTCTTGGTATCATCACGAGTCATCCCTTTGGATATCGACACACCCCTATAGGGTAAGCTCATCTCTACAGATAAGAATATTAAGGTTGAGGTGAAGGCTAAGCCTTCTTTCCTTACGATGATATTGCCCTTCCCCGGTACTTACAGTTTATCGTCAATTGTCTTCCAAGATATGACTTACGTCTTGAAATAGGAGCACTCTGAATTTTGAGTCTGTTGAATTTTCAAAGCCTTGGAACTTTTAAGAGAGGAGAGCAAGAAGTGACATCAAGAGGAGAATTTACAACTTGAGAATTGAGTGTTTGAATCAAAAGAATGACATGGACCTTGTTCCATTTATATTCTCAATATACCCTTTCGGTTATCGAAACACCCTTTTAAGTAATAAATGTACCCTTCTGTATCATCGTTACCGACTTAATCTCGTCGATCGTCGAGTCATCCCTTTGGATATTGACACACCCCTATAAGGTAAGCTTATCCCTACAAATAAGAATATTAAGGTTGAGGTGAAGGCTAAGTCTTCTTTCCTTACGACGATATTACCCTTCCCCGGTACTCGTCAATTGTCTTCCAAGATACGACTTACGTCTCGAAATAGGAGCACTCTGAATTTTGAGTCTTGTTGAACTTTCAAAGCCTTGGAACTCTTAAGAGAGCAGAGCGAGAAGTGATTTCAAGAGGAGAATTTACAACTTGAGAATTGAGTGTTTGAATCAAAGGAATGAGGTTCCTTTTATAGGGATGAAAGGTTACTTCCAAGAGGTGAAAAGACATGGGATGTGTCTTTTCACTTAAACCTTATTAATTATGAAAAGATATGGGTGTGTCTGTTCACTTAAATATTATCAATCGTCATTAATTTATTTAATTGATTAATCTGATTAATTATTTACTTAATCTATTATAATCTATTATAAATATTAATTAATCAATTAATTAATATTACAATTACGATTAATTTTTTAATCAATCAATAAAATTAATTATAATTTCACACCCCTCAATGGTTCTGCATACTCGAGTTAGCCTTCATTTAATCTTATCCATGAATCCAACACGTGTGAGAGTCAAACTTCAGTCCGATCATATCGAACCAACCCTTCGATAAACATTAATTTTTCATTTACTCAAAAAATTAATTTCCGACGATTTATTAGCGAAATAGCCGTCTTATCTCTATTTAATTTATTGGTCACCAAAACCAATTTTGCAACATTTAACACATCTAACTGAACTGTATAAGCATATGAAATTGACATCTATAATATTTGTTCTGTAAAATTTCTAGTGCATAGATCTTTTGGACATAATTTGTGCTTGGCCTTTTCCCCTTTTGATTTGCCAGTTCTTGATTTCTTATCACACTGTTATTGTCTTTGTGAATTTTTGACAGGCAAAGTGGATAGTATTGCAGAAACAATGTAAGTTAATTTCTGATTGCATACACCAAAAATATCGTCCAATTATTTGTTGTGGAATGATACTAAAAATATTATTTTATTTTGCTTGAGTTCTTTTGAAAACTTTGAAAAATTCAATAAGGCATGAAATATTGGACAAAGAGGATTAAAGAAACGTTAAGCAAACTTGATAGTGGATGATGTTAGATCACATCAAAACCATAACTCTCTGAAACTCACACAGAAAGCCTATAAATGTGGATGAACTTTTATCATGAAAAAACTTGGTTGTAAGGTGAAATTTCAGTATAATTGGCGATGGAAAATCACAAACCAAAACTTTGGTTGAAGAGAGAGGAGCCATTGGCCAAGTATTAACATTCATAACAAGCAACCTATCTTGGAGTTTCAACTTGTGCATGTGCTATGCTTGTACATGTTTTTCACCTGAAACTAGGTTAAATAGAAAACAGAATGTTATAGTAAACATTCTAGTAACACTTTGGTCAATTAACTTAAGGACTTCCATAGTTCCATTCCATGTAGTGTGGATTAAGCAAAAACTCTAGTCAGATGGTTTTTCTGAAGAAGCAAACAAGTAAAGAAAAAGAGAGACTAAATTCTAATCAGGCAGCTTGAATATAAATAGTTGAATTTCAAAATGAAGAGAATGAAATTGTTGCATTCTTGCTTATCCATCACTTTTATCTTTCTTTGAAGGATAAAATAGCTTCTTTATGATGCATCCTATATAATTTAGGCATTAGAAAATTGATTTTTGGGATTTCAATTGATATTTAGGCTTTTTTATATGATCCGCGGCAACATCAAGGTACCAGTTTTAGGTCAAGATTGTTAACATGCTGGTTTATTTATATTACACACTTGCTAAATGTCACCAATTTAGTTTCTGAAATGGAGTGTGACCTATTCTTTGAAAACCAAAATAATCATGTTGCTACTTTGTGGTTTTGGAAACTCCATTTTGCTTTAGCCAAATGCTTCGACACAGATGAAACTTAAGGCGGAAGAGAAAGAGAGACAAAATTAGCTTGTTACTTATTGAACAATTAATATAATAATTTTTTGGTTTCTTGTGCAGGGAGGAGTTTCTAAAAGCTACTGATATGCGGCTCATCAGTCTTAAACAAGATCTGGCCACATCCTGTTCCCGTGCAGTTTCTGCTGGATTCTGTGACAAAAGTGTTTCTGATCTGCTTCTGTTTGCTGAATATTTTGGTGCAAACCGACTAAAGTAAGTTTTGGAACTTTAGACACTGCAATCATCTTATCTTAGTAGCCTAGCTTGCTTCGAATTGTTTTCTGAGTTGTTGAGGAGTTGGTATGCATCAATATTCTGGATACCATTGTTACCCTACTCTCTCTGATTTTTTTTTCCCTAGGCTTTATTGTTTGCACAACTTCCATATTAATGTGTGGAAACAATATCATCTACTTTTTATCTAACATTTTGAAAGTTCTTAGTTTGTAGTTCATTATGTGTTGGCAAAGTGTGAAACATGTGATTCGTCCACTAGCATGAGGAGCATATGTTCTCCATGGTTGCCTTGTAAGCCAGTTTAATTGAATCAATTCAGATTAAACAATCGTGAGTGGGGTTGCCTATTGCAATCCTGGTCATCATTTTTTCTCGTTAGCAACGAAGCCATCATTATGATGGTACTGAAATGGTCAATGCAGAATGACTAAAGAAAGAAAATTAAATATGATAACATGCATTGAAGAAGTCAATAAATGAATGCAATCTTAAGAATATGCAACCTATAGGTAATTAGTTCCCAATATGTATCATTTCTCCTCTTGAGAGGGCCAAAAACTAGTTAAGAATACAAGACAAGAGTATGATTGCTACCGTACACAAGTGACATAATCCATTAAAAGTACATGCATAAATCCTTGTTTTGAATCCATGTTATATCACAAGTACATGCATAAATGGGATGCAATGCTTCAAGAGAAGTGGGGAACCAGCAGGGTTCGGAAGGAAGCAAAAATGAAGGCCATGCGTGACAGCCTAGAACTTAGTCAAGCTGAGATGAACTCCAGACATTCAGGATCTGCTTATAGACAGAGATCAAGATACAGTCATGACCAGGTAAAAGTCTGGAACCTTCTAGTAATAGTTCAACTTCATGTAGCAAAAACCACGTTACTTACCTTAATTTTCAGATTGGCAATAGATGCATGCATATCTGTCGATCCTGTAGTTGCATACTAATTATCCAAGCTTATCATGTTTACATTATTAGATATCAACTCAATACAGTGTCAAGTGTATATAGAGAGGGGGAGAGCTGAAATTATCTGAAATTTGGATTGCTTCTTGCAGGATTATCTGAAATTTCAGTTGCATACATGTTGCACGCTGTTCACAGGTTTCTAATGTTGGCACTTGTCAATTAATGAATTACTAACTAAGGGAAGTCACAGTTTCCTGTCTAAATATGTGGTTTTTCATGTTTCTTAGAACTGCACATTTTAGGATAGAGTGGCATGGCTCAAATGTGAGATTACTAGGATATCTTACTCTGTATCTTATTTGAATACTGTTACAAGGCTGCATTCATCACTTTCGGGCAGTCTAAACCTTTTGATTATCATATAGTTGCATCTTGGAAGGTGTTTTCTTGTACAAGTTTTCAATACCCAAGTTTTCCACTTGTCGCTCAAGTTCATATGCCCGCTCCAATATTCCACCGTTTTCGATAATGTTGATTTCTCCAGGTTACTGAACAGCCATTGTTCTCTGCAGCACATTGCTCCCGCAGCTACATTCCAAACTCTCTCGCACCCTTCAGATTGACAGAGGATCATCTAACTGGAAGCTCCCTAAGAGATAATGTCTCTTCTTTTCTATGCATTTGTGAAAACAAAGATTTCAGACCTGATATCATTAGCTATCTTCTTAACTTCTTTTCAGCACCAGGCTCATCGTTGTCTCTATCATCGCCCCGGAGCAAGGAGTGTAAGCCTAGATGATATTGGATAACCAAAGAGCTCAAAAATATGATACTCCACATTTACATTGGAAACAATACAGTAGAACAAATTTGTTGTAGGATATCCTTCTATTTTTTGTTTGTGAGTTCTTGTTATATATATTTTGCTGTGAATGAACATGTTTAGCTTTGTAAAGATGATGTATTTTCTTTTCTTTTTTTCACTTGTATGAAATCTTTCATATATCAAAATATGTTGCAATACGAAGAAGTACACAATATGTAAGAAAGTGATTTGTGCAAAATATGTGTGTATTTTATTATGATTGTTCATTTTTTTAAAAAACAAACTGTATGAAAATAATTCTAAAATAAATTTGGGATTATGAAAAGGATGGTTCTGGGTTTTTGTAAGTTCTTGAAACTTAACCATTAAAGAATTTAATGAAAAAAGGACAAATTAATGGAGATGTGGAGGATCGAACCCCGTGCCTCTCGCATGCAAAGCGAGCGCTCTACCATTTGAGCTACATCCCCGTTGATATTTCAAAATATAATTATCTTAGATTACCTATACAAAAGCAACATGTATGTATCTGGCTATCTTTCTCAAACATTTTATAAAAAAAAAAAAATATTATCATGGTTTAGGTAGGTAACATGAATAAAAAATCAATTACATTAAATTACTTAAAAATTAAAGAAGGGCTAATGCTCATATTATTCTTAATATTAGAAAATTAAGAACTCAATATAATATATATATATATATCTATATTACATTAAAATACACCAAAGTGGTAAAGCTTGTTAAAATATTGAGATAATAATAGTTATGAAGTTTAATTAATATCAACTCCTTTCCTTTATTTTTTTCTTTTGTGTTTGTGAATTATTTTCTTCCTGATTTAATATTATCTCTTCATAGATTTTATAGCCTATGATCGTTCAGTTCAATCTTAACATGGTGTTTCAATGATATTATATAAAGTACATTATCTTTTTCTCTAAAAAACAAAATGTGACTAATCAATCACTTAGAAATATCCAAAGCATTCAAACTTTTGTATTTTTTTAACTATTAGTTAATGATAAAAATATTTTTTCTAAAAGTTTAATCGGGTTTTAAAAATTTTGTAAAATAGTATAGCACATATTTTAATTCACCAAAATTTCATTAATATCTAGCTCTATATGAATTTAACCTAATGTAAACACTTCAGTATATTAAAACTTAAAAAGAGAGGATGGAATTCGGGACCTCTTACCAAATGTCTACTTGATTACAATTTAAAACTAGTTACTATATCAATTTTACTTAATGTAAATAATTCAATATATTAAAATTAAAAATGGGGCATTCCGAGAATTGAACTCGAGACCTCTCGCACCCTAAGCGAGAATCATACCACTAGACCAAATGCCCACTTGTTTATAAGTTTAACAAAAAATTTATTTTTCAATTTAAAAATATTTCATAATTCACAGAATTATTTTTTGCAAACTTTATTTTTCTGTGAAAATTTATCATATTTTCTGCCCAAGAAAATATTTTTAAAATTTTTTAACTGTTATTGAATTTTTTGTATTTTTTTATAAAATACTAATTTTTAATATTAAAAATTCTCGATCATTCAATTTTTGAAAATTTATTTTTTCTATAAAAATACTTGCTCGATTATATTCTCAGGAAATTTTTCAAGAATTTTCAAGCTTAGAAACTATTTTTAAGTATTTTTTTAAATAAGATACATCTTTCTGTAGAAAAGAATTTATTATTACTTAAATTAATTTCATTTTTTTGTGAAAATTTTATCACTAATTTGGATATGTCTGTTTAACTGTGAAAATTATTTTTTCCAAACTGCTTTATAAATTGCAAAAATTCGGATTTCCAAAATTTAAACTTCATTATTTTTTTTATGAATGTTAGTCAATTTATTTTCCCTTAGAGAGTACTTCAGATTTATATCAATGTTATTTTCCAGGATATCCCCTATTTTTAATGTGATCAAAAGGAGGAGAATTTGAAATTAAGTCTAGGGGGGGTACATTTTTTATTTTGCATTTCATGTTATTAATTGTAAATTATGTACATGTTATTTTACTGTTATTTATTTTGGTTTATCCTAACTTAACTTAACTTGGGTTGCTCACATAAAAAAGGGGGGAGATTGTAAGAACCCGTGGTAGTTTTGATATGATCAACTAAGTCAAGTTAGGTCCTGTTGAGTTTTGATCCTTGTGTGTAAGTGTGCAGGAACTTAGGAGCATAAGAAGTCAAGCGAGAGACGCAGCTAGCGAGAAGGATGACACGAGAAGAAGTTGACGGGCTCAGTGCGTCTGAGGGACGAGGTGCTACGGAAGAGTATACTAGTGGATGAGAAGGAAGCACGCAACGTTTCCTAGGGACGAGAAGGAAGCGCACGACGTTTTTGAGGGATGAAAAGTCGGAGCGGAAGATTGGTCGAGAAGGCTGGAAGATCGAGTGAGTCCAATTCCGGATGACCGAAATCATTCAAACGAGCGAAACCGTAGCGGAAGCCGAGGCAACAAGTCAATCGGAGTTGACTCTTGTCCGAGCGTCGGGCACCCAGAGCTACTCCGAGTGCCCGAACCACTTTGGTGCCAGCCGGGGTGCCTCGACTCCTCGGCGTTGTGAATCAAGATCAACAAGGGTCCAGACGCTTAGAGTGGGATAAAATTTTATCCCGCGCCCGTTGGGTAGCCGTTTGTGAGAAGATAAGATTTGCCACGCTGGGGGCGCCTGGACCGTGCCACGTCAACAAACGGTCAGTTTCGACTAGTGGGCTATAAATAGAGCTATGGTCTTCTCCATTTCGAATAACACACTCTGTATTTCGAATCTCTTTATATTTTTTCACTTCCAAGCTTAATTTCCGTGTACGAGGTTTCTCCGTCTCTGACGTTTTGTTCAAGAAGGAGATCATCATAGTGAGCTTATTTGCCTTAGAGGAGTAGCAATCCTCTGATTGCCAACCAAGTAAACTATTTGTCTCGTACTCATTTTTATTCTGTAATATTTCTTTAAGTGTGTAATCGTTTAAAGCCCGATTGTTCGAGAAAGGTATTTGTTGATTAATAGTGCAAGGCAATTCACTCCCCTCTTGCTAGCCGCAGGGACCTACTACCCTATATTTATTGGTTCACCTGCACGTTTATAGGCTTCATTGGAAGGTTTATGACATTTCAATGCCTTATGGAGATTTTTCATTTTCATCTCGGGGCTTGTGGTTTGTTGAGAGGACAATTTCCCCCACAATTTTCAGGATAAACCGAAAACTTATCAACTTAGCTTTTATCATCTTCTCAATGTTTTAGCCACAACATTCTTAAATCGAGGTGAATGGGATGTTGTTGTTCCTCGCGAAATATTTCTTACGCAATATCATGCATTCTCTCCCTCCATCACCATAGATGATCTTACTTAATTATTTTTTTCAACCATATTTCTAGTGTTTTTAATAAAAAAAAAAAACACACGAGTTCGAATTCTAGAAACAATCTCTTGCAAAAAGCAGGGTAAGATTGCGTACAATGGATCCTTCCCCGGGACCCTGCATAGCGGGAGCTTCGTGCACCGGGCTACCTTTTTTTTATTTATAGTGTTTTTAATGCATTTCGCCCTAATCTTGCTTAAAAGCAAATCTCCATAATTCTAATCTTCTGATTTCACCAAGTTAAAACTATGATTGTCTAATCAAGATGATTACCAAGATTGCACTTGATCTAAAAAATGCTCAATCAAGAAAATATGCGTTACTTAGTCTTCCAATTTCATCGAGCTAGAGGTATGATCGTCGGACTAGAGTGTTGACCAGGATTGCATTTACTATTCAAGAGGTATTTAACTCAAGAAGTATACATCCCTTGGTCTTCCAATCTCATTGAGCCAAAACTATGGTCGTTTGATCAAAGTCCTGACCAAGATTGTATTTGCTCTTCGAGAGACATCAAACTCAAGAAGTATACATCCTTTGATCTTCCAATCTCGTCGAGCTAAAGTTGTGGTTGCCCGATTGG